>NW_027186786.1:0-11278 GCF_028583685.1 Petaurus breviceps papuanus | reverse complement strand
CATCTCCTGTGTCAGGCAGGGGCTGGGACAGCTCGGAAACCTGAGAATGACTCTAGGGGACCCCCGCTCTGGCCAAGGGTCCAGAGCTGGGAGGGAGTGGCCCTTGTCCCCACGCCTTCCCTGTCCCAGGCCACTGAGCCTAACCTACTCTTGGGACAGATGAAGGAATGAGGTCCAGAGAGAGGATGGTAGGGAGTGAGGAAGGAAGGAAGGAAAGAAGGAAGGAAGGAAGGAAGGAAGGAAGGAAGGAAGGAAGGAAGGAAGGAAGGAAGGAAGGAAGGAAGGAAGGAAGGAAGGAAGGAAGGAAGGAAGGAAGGAAGGAGGGAGGGAGGGAGGGAAGGAGGGAGGGAGAAGTTGTACTGGAGCCAGACCTAGAACACATCTCTGGACTCCTTGACAGGGGCTCTGCCTGGGCACAGCCTACCAGGGCAGGGAAGCTGCTGCCCCGAGTTTCATGAAGTCTGGATTCAGTCAAGGGGCCGTACTTGAGGGCCTAGAAGGCCAATTTGGTCTTGAGGCTGTAGGGCCTCTAGCCCTGGGCCCTGACCTACGGACCTCTGCAGCAGCCAAGGGGCTTGTCTTGGGGCTCCCGTTCAAAGCTCTGTCCCTTTAAGACACCTGTGGGGAACAGTGCCAGGCCCTGGGTCCCACTTGGCTGGTGCCCTTCTCTGGGCCAGTGTCCACTCCTTCCCCTTCATGGGTTCCCACGGGGCTCTTGTACAGGCCTGGGGCCCCTGGGGAGCAGCTTGTAAATTGGGCCCCCAGAGCCACCCCTTCACAGGCAGGGCTGCCAGGCCTCCCCAGCCTAGCCTGGGTTTGCTTTTCTCTGGGCAAACAATGAAGGGACACGCCCAGGCAGTGCCAGGTCCTAGGCAGGTGGCTTGGAGAGCTCAGTCTGCTCCAGTTGCCCCTGCAGGTGGCCGAGCTCTCGCCCTCCCAGGAGCATGAGCCGGGGCCTTCTTCAGGGGCACCAGAGCCTGGCACAGGAACAGAGGCTTCAGCAGCCGCCCTGCAGCAGCCTCTCCAGACCAGGTACCATCCCCCAGTCCCTGGGGAGGAGGCCCAGGCCGTGAGTGGGGAGGGGGGTCCACAGGGCCTAGCTGCTGACTGATGGGGCTCCCTAGTCGGTGCCCAGGGTCCAAGGCCAGATCTTAGGCCCACAGGAGGCTGGAGAAAGCTAGCCAGGTGGAGTGCCCTGCCCCACCCCCAGTGCAGATCCGGCTGGATGGCTTTGTTGGTACACAACAGACATTGCCAGTTTGTTCCTGGGAGCTCCAGGCTGGCATCTGTTCACACAGACACTGAATGCCTCGGAGCCCAGGGCTGTCCCATGGAACACCTGCTGAGAGCAAGGGAGGGGGCAGCTATGGAGAGAGTCAAGGTCATGGCTCACCTGGGTGTCAGGCAGGCACTGGGGCAGGCGCTCTTGGTTAGGGCACAAGGGGCACAGACCCTGCCCCTTGTGCCAGGCAGGCCGGGTCCGTGGACCGAGGATGGCCTGGGACCCATCACTGCCTGAGAGGCTCCCCCTCTGTGCCCTGGGCATCTCTGCCTTCCCTCTGCCCATAGCCAGGGATGGTGGGCAATGCTGGGGCATGGGAGGGAGGATATAGATATTGAATAATAACAATTATTAACAGCTAGGCGGTACGGTAGATAGAGTGCTGGGCCTGGAGTCGAGAAGACCTGAGTTCAAATCCAGTCCCAGACGCTTATTAGCTATGTGACCCTGGACAAGTCACCTCACCCCGTTTGCCTCGATGTCTGATGCGGTTTGGGGTGCTAGGAACCCCGAAATGCAAGGGCACAGGACAGGTCTGCCACTGAAGACTTCTTTGGGTCAGAGCTGTGAGGCTTTTTTATACAGAGACTGGGTGGGCAGGATTTCTAATGAATCTGCAGTATTCGGGAAATTCTAAGAATCTGCCCATTTAATGGGAGTAAGATTGATACTTTTATTCAGAAAAAAAAAAAAACTGTGGGAAGACAGGGATGGGATCCAGGAGAGGCAAGGAGCCTGGGGTGGTCTGGAGGCCACAAGGAAGGGGCCAAGGTGGGATTAAGTGATCCAGGTGTGCCAGGCTGGGCCAAAGGCCCCAGGCGAACACCAGACCTGCTCCTGGAATTTGTGGGGAAGTTGAGGGGCTTTTCCTTGTCGGGGTCCAGATCCCACGGCCACCACAATCTCTTCATCTGTAGAAAGCACTGCAGAGGAGACAGCAAACCACCCCCATGTCTCTGTCAAGAAACCCCAACGGGACTTCAGTAAGTGCTTGTTGACTGACTGACTGGTCTTCCATTTACTGAGAAAACGAGGCCAGAGGGCTCTGAGAGGCTGGCGTGGGCTACGGTGCAGAGGCGGCTCTGATGGAGGCATCGGACCCTTAGCCAGGCTAGGCTGACTCGGCCCCAACAGGGCAAGGCTGGGAGGGGTGTGGCGGCTCTGAGTCTCTGGTCTGGTCATCGGGGCTGGTCACTGGGGCCATTGGGTCTTCTCTTAGGGGGGTGGAGGGGGGCTCCGTGTAAAGAAGCCGCACCAGGGGATGGTGGTGAATCTCGCCTCGCCACACCGGGGCCAGAAATCCACCTCAGATGCTTGTAGAGTATAAGTGCCTTGAGGATAGGGCCCCACCAAGCACCGGGCACACAGCAGGTGCACGCCCCAGGTCCTCATGACATGGCAGAGCTGGCCTGGATGGTGCCTGGAATGTGGCAGCCTTGGCACCAGGAGATGCCCATACATCCCTCCGAGCAGGAATGGGATCAGAGCTCACAGACTCAGGGACAGAAAGGGCCCCAAAGGTCTTTGAGCTCAAGCCTCTTTTACCAGCGAGGACACTGAGGCCCAGGGAGATCATGGGACTTGCCTAGAGTCACAAAGGCAGGATTCAGCCCCAGGCCCCCTGGATCTAAGGCCAGCACTCTTCCCAGCCTGAGACTTCTACACGGGACAAGATTGGGCTTGGCAGCCTCTCCAAAGGGGGACGTGCCGATCCTAACCCAGATGGGCACCTGGTGAACGGTGTTCCTCCAAGCTCCTGATGCCCGCCAGAGCTGGGCCCCAACAAGGCTGGAACCAGCCCTTGAAGCTGAGGCCCCGCCCCAGGCATTCCGGACAGGCTCCTTCAAGGGGGAGAGGTGGCTTAGCTTGTGAGCCCTGCCCGCTCCCAGCTCCCCCTCAGCGCCAGCCCTAGCGCGCGCGCGCGCGCGCGCGCACACACACACACACACACACACACACACACACACGCCTCCTGAGGGATGAGTCCTGGTTTGGGGGTCTGAGGTTCTGAGCTCAAATCTCCCTGAATGTTACTGCCTGTGTGACCTTAGGCCAGTGATCCTGCCTTTCTCCTCCGTAAACGCTAGGCCCCCACCACACATAGAAGCTCCCCACACTAACCCAGCTCTCCCTCAACCTCCCCAGATGAGAACCGTGCCGGTGGTAGTAACAAGAAGGGAAGAACGCCAGGGCCGAGAGGCTCTGGGCTGGAGGCCACCGTGAGGCCAGTCGTCCTGGGCATGGGGAGCATCCAGGACCCGTGGCGCACCCACCTGGCCATCCACCGTCTCCACCACTCCACCTCCTGGAAGGTGCTGCCTCTCCCCAAGGCGGGGCTGCCTGCCTCGGCCCCCCGGGTGCCCTTGGAGGAAGGCACCGATGGACGGGTGCCTCCCAACCAGGACCCCCAGAAGGGGCCTGCTCAGCCACCGGTCACTCCGACCCCTGTGGGTGTTCCTCAGGCCAGCCCGAACGGGGTGAGCCACTACCCTTTCCCAAAGAGAAAAGCCCCTCGCATCTCTGAGGCTGCCAGGGGACTGGGCCTCTACAGACTCCCTAGAAGCCCCCCAGCGGGGTGGGGCCCCCAAGCTGTCAGGGCCGTGGATAGCAAGTTCTCTGTGTGACCACACCCGGCCAAGGATCCCCTCCCGCAGTGCCGGGAGGCAGCCGTCCAGCTGTCTGCCCTTCTTCCACTGGGGCCAGAGAGGGGCCGATGGGCCAGGAGGGGCCTCTGTGGGAGGCCTTGGGGCTTTTCAGAATGGAGCCCCCCCCCGCTTTCCTGTCAGTTCTAGAGCAGGGAACCCCCAGGGCCCCAAGGGGCTCATCCAGGGGGTCTGGGAAACGTTGGTGGCAAATGATGACACTGTTCTACTGAAATACCCCAAAGTGATTCCAGTGGCAATATGCCTCGGACCAAATAAAGTTTGGTGAAAATGTGCATCTCTTCTCATTCCTACGCGCCCCAGTCTGGGCAGGTGCTAGCACAGATTTCCCTTGGAGTTCTCTACTTACGGGGCCTCGGGGCATGGGCCCAACCCAGGGGGAAGCGGGTTCTGCGGCAGCCAGGAGAGCCCTGTGCACCCTGGAGTCCAAGACAGACGTCCGAGGACTGGTTATCTCCACCTTACAGATGGAGATACTGAGGCTCAAAGAGCTGAATTTGGAGCCCAAGGAAGGGTCGCACCCCCCTGCCTGGGTTAGGACCCACTCAAGGTCACACGGCCAGTAGGGGAGCTAGGCAGGCTTCAAACCCAGAGCTCCTGAATGCCCTCCATCTAGACTCAAAATAGGGAAATAGGCTTTCTCATTTCCTTGTCTGACTTAGGCCCTGGGGGGGTCATTGGAGGCTAAGGCAGGGCTGAGAAGAGGGGGCCCCGGCTGCTGGTGCAGAGACAGACAGACAGAGGGGCAGGCTGCTGGGGGCGCTACGCCGTTCAGGGCGCTCAAATCCGGCCTCGGACATTTCCAGCTGGTGACCCTGGGCGCCTGCCTCAGTTTCCTTAGCTTCCCCTCCTGTCCGCAGCCTCACTCTAGGGGTCCTTCTGGACTTGGCACCCGCCCCATCCTGGGAATCATCCTCCCCTCTCCCATTTCCTTTGCAGACCATAGGCTCTCTCCCTGTGCTGGTGCTGGCACCCAGGACACCTGCTTCCCAGAGTGCCAAGCAGAAGCGGGGAGCGGGAGGGCTCGCTGGGTCATTCTCAGTCGGCCCCCCTGCAGCTGACCCAACCAGCGGACCCCGGCTGAAGGCTCGGGGGAGGGTGAGCTGCCACTAACCCCCTCCTGAGTCCCAATTCTCAATGAACAGTCAAGGCCCCTGCTGGGGGGGCGGGTCCTCCTCTATCCCCTCCAGAAGCCGGCCCCTTTCTCAGGCCTCCCCTCCCTTGGTTCCCTTCGGCTTGGCCTGGGCCCAGCTCCCATAAGGCTCCAAAACCTCCTACCCCCTCCCCCACCTTGCCTCAGCCAAGTAAAGCCGAGGGGCTCCCCACCTTCTGCCTGCCCCTCCCCCCTCGGCTTCCCCCCACCCCCAGGAGTCGCCCTAATGCACCCCTCATACAACCACCAAAAGAACCTTCCTAAGACCAAGATCACACATTCAGAATGAGAAGGGACCCAACCCCCTCATCTTACAGATGAGGAAACTGAGGCCTGGGAAGGTTCAGCTGACGCAGAATCCAAACCTGGGTCCCGGCCCCCTCTCACACTGCCTGCTGGCACAGCTCTGCTCCCAAGCCTTCGTGGCTCCTCCCTTCCCAGTCAGCAGGGAGGCTTCCTCAGCTGCATGCCGGTGCTCAGCACAGGGCCAGGCACTCACGGGCACAGAGAAGCCACCCCGTGGCTCAGATCGCAGTGTCCCGGCTGACCAAGGCCCTGCAGCGCCCAGGGGTGCTGCCAGGGAAGGGAAGGGAGTGCGCAGGCAGGAAGTGCCTGCTGCGGGCCAGGTGCTTCACAAAAGGCCCTCCATGAGGAAGGGCCCCAGACATGGCCAGAGAGCAGGAGCCCGCCAGGCCAGGCCTTCTGCAGTGCTCCAGGGCAAACCTGGAGGGCCCCACTCCTCAGGGAGCCAGCATAGGACCCCAGAGAGGAACAGAGGCGTGTGGGCAGGACACCGGTTGGGGGCGAGGCCTGCGCCGGCTCCCTCGGCTACTGGGTGGGAGCTCGGCCCCTGCCCACGTCTCCTTGGGCCCCTCGCTCATGGCACCCATGCTGGCTGGCCAGAACCTAAGCGCCACCAAAGACACAGGCTGACTTCTGGAGGGGGAGTCACATTTATTGGCCAAAGTCCCGGGGTGCCGACACCCCCAAAACACTCCCTTGGCTGCCGGGCGGAGGGGAAGCGCTAAGGTGTCCCTATGAAGGGCGGAGAACAGGTGGGGTCTGGGGCGCCAGGCCTCGGGTGGTAACTGCCTGTGTCCCTGCCCCGGGGGCAGCTGCATTGGGCAGGGGCGGTCAGCATTCAGCGGTAGTGGGCAGCACGTCTACGTAGACCGTCTGCGTGTTCAGCGACTTCATTGAGACATCTTCTGTAATTTCTGGAGGGCAGAGAACAGGGTCAGCCCCCTCCGCCCGCTGAGGGGAGGCTGCCGGGAGCCCCTCGCCACAAACAGCAGGTGCATCATGCATGCTGCAGGCATGGAGAGGAAGAGGTGAGGGCAGCCTGACCCGGCCATGGCAGAGCCCTTCCCCCTCCCAGCCGGCCTCAGTTTCCAACTCCGTAAAACGAGGTTCCCTAGGGCCCTCCTCCCTGCCGGACCTCCCACAGCTGTGTGGGCTGGGGGCCCTTTCAGTGGAGGCGACCATGTCTACCAGGCCCTTCAAACAAAACCTCACCAGCCTCCCAACAGCCTGTGAGGGTGGGGCTATTATCACTTCCATTTCATAGCTGAGGAAACCAGGGTGGAGAAGTGACCGGCACAGGGTAACACAGCTGGTGAATGTCTGAGGCAGGACCTGGCCCCCGCCCCCTGGGGAGGAGCCCTGGACGACAGCTGGAGGGAGGGGCGGGAGGGGGAGAGGACAGCAAAGCCCCCCACCCCCCAGGCCCCTGTAGGTGACACCCCAGAAATCCTGGCAGCCCAGGGGTGCCATGGGCATGGGCTGTTTTTTCTTTACTCAGTCCATGCTAGTGGGCTGCTGGGGGGCTGAGGGCACAAAGCAGGGGCTGCCCAGAGGCACGTGCCCTCACACCCAAATGGGCTTTACAGGCAGAGGGATGGAGGCGGGCGATGGTGCCCGCCTGAGCGCAGGAAGTCGCCCTGATGCCCCACCGGGCATCAGAGAGCGCGATGCTCACCCTGGGTTTGGGCCTCATTCAGGAAGAGCCTGAGCCTCCGGCTGCGCAGGCCAAACACTCTGGCGGCTTCCTGCAGCAGGCCCTGGTACGTCAGGTGCTTCTGGCCCTGCGGGTTCTCCAGAAGCAGCGTGCCCACTTGGCCCACCAGGCATTCTAGGGAAGACCCAGCACATCAGCCCCAGGAAGCCCCGCAGACCCCACGAGGGGGCTTGGCTGAGCAGCCCCGCGGACACCCCCCCACCCCGGCATGGCCCGCACACCTTGGGGCCTGGCATTCAGTAACTGCAGGTTGAGGAAGCTGCAGAGCACAGGGGGGCTTTGCACTGCTGCTGGGGGGGTGCCTGACGTCACACACAGGGTCTTCCCATTGAGACTCAGCAAGTCGGTTTTACTGACGATTTCTGAAAGGAGGCAGGGCCTGAGCCGGGGGGACAGCAGATGGACGCAGTCTCAAGCCAGCTAGGGAAGGTGGAGGAAGCCGGCTGGGGCTCCAGTGACCCCCAAGACCAGAGGGTGCAGAGACAGCATGGGAGGAAGCAGTGGGTGTCACCTTGGGGACACACGCACGCAGTCGCCCCATCACCTAGCAGGGATGATGGACAGACCCAGTGGGCTGTGTTGGGGAAGGGTGCAGGGGAGCAGCACGGGCCCCTCAGTGTCAGAGAAGCTCCTCCTCCCAGCTGCCCCCATGGAAGACCGAGGCCCACCCCAAATACTCCCGCTTCATGAAGGACAAGGGAGCGGGTGAAGGATGCCAGGTTGGAACCGCGACTGGAGCCCTCTGTGGGAGGGGACTGCGAGGAGCCTGAGATGGAGCCCCCTGGGGGCCCTGCGAGGGTCTGGGCTGAGGGCCGAGCCCCCACGCCACGGCGCCTGCCACGACTACGGAACTGAAGCAGCCTGGGCTGCTTTCCTCTTCTGGCCCGGGCAGTGGAGAGGCTACCCGATGGGACCCCTGAGGGCCCAGACCTTGAGATCCGCTGTCCCCCTGCTGCTCTGGGGGTCCCCAAGGGCCTGGGGGGCTGGCTGGGGTCCTCCTGGCCTGTGGTCACCCACCCGAGGCCTGAGGGGAGGCCGCCCTTACACTCTAACCGCTCAGAGGGAGGCTCCCCACCCACTGCCACCAAGCTCGCCTTCAGTCCCCTCAACATGGCAGCCTTTGTGTGTCAGGATATGGGGAGCCCTGTAATCCTGGGGGATTTGGTGGTTGGCAGTCAGGAAAGTGACTTGCCCAGGCATGCGTTTCTTCCCTCAACATAGAGAGTGCGAATGCTCCCACTGCAGGCCCTCCTTGCCTGCAGGGGGCAGACTCTCTCCCATGGCCCATGGAGAAGAGCCATCAAAAGGAAGGGGCCGCCATGACTCCCAGGGTCCGGAAAGTGACCAGGCCTGGAAATCGGCGTCCTTCCGCTGGTCAGCTCTGACTGCCCCCACAAGACTCCTCGGGCTCAGCCACAAACCTGTCTTTCCATGGAAAAGAGCCAGCTCAGGAGTGCGAAGGTCAAAGATGCTGCTGACGGCGCCCTTGAGCTTGGCGAGGTCCAGCTGGCGGTCTCCCTTTGGATTCTCCAGGAGCAGGACTCCGCCTGAAGAGAGAAAACCAGCCCAAGCGCCTTCTCTGAGTCTCTAGGAAGGAACATACGGCTGCAGGCCACGAGGCGGCAGACAGCCTACTGAACGAGGGGTCAAGGGCACGGTGCTACAGAGGAACAGACATGCTCGCTGTGGTCACTACCACGTCAACTGGCCATTCCAAAGACAAAAGGGCAAGGCTCTGTGGGGGCTCAGGCGGGTCAGACCGGATTGGGCGAAAGGCATGGGGAAAAGCCGCTGGAGATGACACAGGGACCAGAGGAGGGTCCCCCGGAGTGGAGGGGAGGCTTTGGGGGGGGGTAACTCAACTAGGAAAGGAGGAGGGGAAGAGGCCCACAGGCTACTGCCTCAGACGTGCAGGGATGGGCAGGCCTGGGGCACGGGTCTCTGGAGCACCACTGGGCAGCTGGGTCTTTTGTTCCAATGCCGCCTGCCAGCCAAAGGACAGAACTCCAAGCTCACAGGACCAAGGCCCCAGGTGGGACAGGAGGAAGCTGGGGGAGGAATGGGGGGTCCCCTCCTGACACAGGGACGCTGCTTCATGGGGGCTGGGGGTGGGGAGCATGAGGGGCATCCTCTGCTCTCACCTTGCTCTTTACCATTGATGCAGATGCTCAGATTGACGTAAGCGCAGGCCGGAGTGGGCAGGGCCGCAGGTGGGGCCGAGCCTCCCGTGAGGGTGATTTCTAGGTCAGAGCCCTTTAACTGAATGCAGGAGTGTGGTTAGTGTCTCAGCCCTGCGGGGGACCAGGGACCCCTAAGGCAGGAAGAAATGAAGCTGGCCAGAGAGCCCAGGGGTCGGCAGCGGCTGTGGGGCACCTGCTTCCTCCTCGCAGTGGGGAGGCTATCGTGGGCCCCCGTTCAGGTCCTCCCTCTGTGCTGGGCCATCTCTGGGCAGTGGCCAGCCTTGGCCCAGCGCCATGCACAGGGGAAGCCCATTACTGACACTTGGGCTCCCTGAGCCAGCCCAGGGTCAGAGGGCAAAGCGGGCAGCGGCCACGCAGCCACCGTCCTACGCACCAACGGTGGTGGCAGGAACCCGGGAGCCTCCAGTCTGAGGCGTGACTGACTGGGGCTCCCCACCAGGGCCCCGCCAAGGCCTTTCTCAGGCTCTGTCAGACCTTCAGTGGCCCACTGCACTGCCCTTCGATGCCCCACAGTCATGCAGACCAAGTCCACCGGACCACTGCCCAGAGCCTAGCTCTGCCCGACCCCAGACTTCCTCCAACCTGTTTTCCAGTGGGATGCACTTCTGGCACCCCTCCTCAGACTGCCAAGGAAAGGGGGCCCAGGGACCCTTGGCTACCTCCTTACTGCTGGAGGCTGGGCCTCTCTGGCCGCTGACACCCAGGCCCCCTGCTTCACAGGGAGGGACGAAGAGCTGCAGAGCCCGGGCCCAGCCTCAGCATCCACCCTGGGGCTGTGTCACTGGGTTGGCCCCTGGCGGCTGCCCAGTCAGACAAAGCAGCAGGGATCCAAGAAGAGCCCCCACCCCAGGCTGAGCGTGGCACTGCTCAGGAGGAGGCTGAAGGGGTCGAAGGGCCGCTGTCACAGAGGAGACAGTCTGGGGAATAGCGGGCTGCACCCCAAAGCAGAGAGGGCTGCGGGGGACGCCTGCGCCTCACCTGGGTCACTTCGCGGATGAGCACTTTGTCGGACGGTGGCACTGGGTAGGGCTTCAGGGGAGCCTTGATGGTGGCCAAGATAAAGTCTGTGTGGGTCTGGATGACTGTGTCCAAGTAGTCCCCTTCAGAGGGGGGCCTGTAGTACACAGTGATGACATCCGTGGGGACCAGATTGCACTGCAAAGAGACAAGACAACCAGACACTGGCATCAGCGGGGCTGGGTGGGCTTCCAGGCTCCCTGCAGCACCAGGCGCCGCCGTCCTCCCAGTGAGGCGCAGGCCTGCTGCTGCCCCGCTTGACTCAGTGGCCCCCCACACGCTCCTTTACCTTCTTTCGGAGCTTCTGGATGCGATTGATGACCTCCCGGGCCATGCCTTCATCGACCATGCTCTGATCTGGCGTGACATCCAGGAGCACCAGTACCTACACAGGAGAGAATGGGGGCACGCAGGTAGGTGCCAAGGGACCTCCGACACTCGGTGACACTGCCGTGACCAGGCCGAGCAGAGACAATGGACGCCAAGAGCTAAAGCATCTCGTGTCTCTGCCCACCGCTTCGGAGGCATCTGGGCATGTCCCGAGCCAGGAATGGGACCGTCAGGGCGAGCTGGGGGACCCAGGCTGTGCCAGCCATCCTCCAACCCCCAGGCAAGATAAGGAAATGTAACGCCGCCTGCCTGGGGCCTCCTGTGCCTGTGGCCAGAACCTGTGGCTTCTGCCACCAGTCAGGAAAGCCCTGTGGGTACCTGTGGTTTTAGAGGGTTCAATGAGCCACTGTTCTGTGGCTCCCCCCTCTCTGTACCACGGCCAGGGAGCAAAAGAACGGCTCTGACATCTCTGCAGGTGTGGACCTCAGCCAAGGGAAGACCAGGTGGAGAAAGGTGACCCAGCATCACGTGTGGCGTGGCCCAGACCGGACAGGTCATTGGCAGGCCCCTACGCGGGGTGCAGAAACAAGGGCGCACACACACAGACATTCCCTG
>NW_027186785.1:0-20017 GCF_028583685.1 Petaurus breviceps papuanus | reverse complement strand
TTTGGCTTAGGTTGAAATTCTTGGAGACCCTCCCCAAGGAAGCTGATTGATGAGGTGGAATGACCTCTGGATTTGCAGTCTGAAGCCCTGAGTGTCTGCAGGCCTCAGTTTTCCCATCAGTAAAATGAAGACTTGAACTGACATCCACCATCCATTCCCTGATCCCTAACTCTATGATCCTCTGACCCCTTCTAAGCCATCCTGCCAATGGGAAGCATTGCATTACCTCCCTGGGGCTTATCTCAACTGCACAAAGCTCCAGGTTCTGCATACAGTAGGTGCTGAATAGATATCTGTAAAGCTGACTCCTAGTCAGAAACAACATTAGCCTGTGACTGTGATGATCACACTAGAATTAGCAGACTGAGTAGCACTTTGTTCTGTGTCCCTCAAAGCATTCCCATGACTGGTTTCCTCTGGGCTCTTCTTCAGAGAGAATAAGAAAGTCCCATTCTCTCTCCGCCCAAAGACCAGAGTGCCCAGAGCTGCAGATTGCTTGGCAGAAATTTCACGATGCCCTTTTGTGGGCAATGTCTCCTTCAAGGCCCATCTGATGTTTGAGGAAGCACGGTAAGGGAGCCCTGTCCACAATCACTCTGCCCTGCCTTGAATATGTCCATGACCTTTATCTAGAAAAGAGAAATTTGACCTTGGCCTTCCAATCATACAGAGAAAATGGGACTTTAGGCTAAAACACAGCAAATGTGTATGCACGTGTGTGTATGTGTGTGTGTGTGTGTGTGTATGCACAGTGGTGTGGAGATATGTGGCTCTCTAGTCCTGTAATAATATTTTAAATTGCTCTGTTTTTAAATGGGAATGGCTGCAAGCCAACATCTGCCCCCATCTGCGCACATCTGGCTTCCATTGGGGTCATTCCAAACTACAGGCATGCATGCTTAGGGGCACCATTTACCCTCCTAGATACAGAAGTTACCAGGAGGGAAGGAAGCAATTGTTGCACATTGAGGCGGCTTCCCTGGCCTTTCATTTAGTAGCTTGAGAAAGGATTTTGTTTTGTTCTCCACCACCACCCCCAAAATATCAGAATATGTAGATCTGCTCAGAGGTTCCACCTCCTCTGAGGGACCGTTTGTTAACACCCCTCCAAAGGTTGACCAGATCCCTTAACATGCCATTGTTTCTGACCTGAGATCAACTGAACCCAAGACTTTTTTCCTCCCTTGGAGTGTCTCACTCCTCTGAAGTACAGAGTTGAGAAAAAAAAAACTGACCAGCTCTGTTTGGGAACCTGGCCAAGGTGCCTGTTCAAGAAGCATGCTGGGCTATGCCTCCCCACAGAGGACAACAGGCTGGTCTCCAGATTTGTAGAGCCTGTATCCACCTCCAGCTTAGTTGGCTAATCTGGGTGGGGTCCCCCTTTGAGTGAGTCCTCTGAGTTGGTAGAACCAGGGTTCCACAAGTTTAACCTCCAGCCCATTCAGGACCATCTGAAGTGAAGCCGGTATTCTGAGACCTGCCTGCCTGGAGGATGCTGAGGCTTTGACCAAACATTTGTAGAACACACACATTAAAGAGAACAAGTCTTCCAGGGAGCAGATTTGGGTAACACACCCTTTATTAGGTCATGAGGTTTAGAGCTGGCATGGGCTGGACTGGAAAGGAGGGAGTGGAGAGCATCAGAAACCATGGCTTTGTAGGGGAGGCCAAATGTAGACTGAGGAAGTTAAGGGTCTGCATCTCACCTCCAACAATTACTAGTTTGTAACCATAGTTCCAAGCCAACTCACCTCTCTGTTCCTCCATTTGCTCATCTACGAAATGGGCATGATGATATCTATATCACCCCTGTTAGAGGGATCTGTGAGGCACCTTGGAGGTGAGGAATGGAAAGCAGATCCTTGGCAAATGTTAAAGCTCTCCATGGAGAACTGGGGATGTTGCGATGATTCTTCAGTATCATTACAATCACCCTACAGGCAACAGACGCTGACCCAGAAAATGTCATGGGCAGACCTGCCATTCACATTGAGGACTGTCTGGGGAGTGTCTGTGATTGTGTGGGACTGTGTGTGAAGAAGAACATGAGTGTGTGGGGGTGAGTGAGTGTACAAATGCTGGCACACGGGGATTTCTAGGGCTTCCAAGTGCCATAGAAAGATAACTGTGACCCAGAGTCCGGAGGTGAGGAATCTCTGGCCCTCATCCAGCACTGTCCAGTCCAATGTCAGCAGCACTACCAACCTACTCTTTCCCTGAGGCTTAGCCATGCAGGGCCAGCACGGAGCTCAGTTCTGGGCTGCCAGCCTGTTATAAAGGACCTACTGTGTGCTAGGTAATTTGCTAAGCATTGGGGAAACAAGAAAAAAGATAAAAACAACCCTTACCTCAAGAAGTTCACATGCTAACGGGGGAGGCAATAAACCAGCAGCTAGGCACATATAGTGAACATGTGTGTTATGTGTGTGTACATGTGTGTGCATAGACTGTGCATGTGTATGTGTGTATATGCCCACACACTCATGTTCTTCTTCACACACAGTCCTCAATGTGAATGGCAGGTCTGCCCATGACCACTAGCAGGGGGAGGGGGAGGGGAAGGAGCCAAAGGCCACCATCTAACAAGGCCTCTGACGAACTGGAAAAAATACAGAAGAGAAGGACCAAGATGGTGAAGGACCTTACTCAATGTCATGTGAAGGTCAAACGAGGACCTTGGAAAGTTCAACCTGGTGAGCAAGAGAGCGGCCTTCTTGTCTGTAACCCCAGTCCTCAAGCCCATTGATCTGGGAATGTCTTCTTACTGATAGGCATCCATGCCACGTCTGTGGTGGGGACGTTCGAGACAGGGTTCCAAGGAGTTTTTCCTTGGATGGGCTTCCTTGAGGTGTGGTACAGCCCCCTTCCTCAGAGCTCCTTAAGCAGAGGCTGAAGGCCACCTGTGAGGCATGCAGGCATGGCGATTCTTTGGGGGCATATTTGAATTGGAATAGCTGACCACTCTAAAATTCTGCCCATCACCTGCTTGGAGCTCTCCAAAGGGAAACAGCCCTTTATGTCCTGAGGCTGCCCATTTCACTCTTGGGCAGTTCTCATCATTAGAAAGTTTGTTTTCCTGACTTCAAGACCAAATTTGGCCCTTGGTGAATATCAGTTGCTCTCAGTCCTCTCCTCCAAACTGGTTCAATTCTCTTCTGACTAGTTGACGTTGACCCATGAACTATAACTTTCTGAGACTGGTCATTAATTCAGCTTCAAATGCCTCTAATTGTACTAGTGTCTGGTCCATTCTTCTCTTGTCCTAACATTCTCTTTAAGCCATAGTTTTGGATGGAATGCCCTCTGACTTCCTTCCTAACCATGAAACTCTGTGACTATCATCCATCTCTAGTCCCCTGTGGGTGGGTTTTCCCATGGCCCCTTTCCTGGGTCCTCTTCCCTTCTCCCTCTCCACTCTCTCTTGTCGACTTCACCAGCCTTTATAGGTTTAATGATCTTTTCCATACAGGTGACTCCCAGACCATATATCCAGACCCAGCTCTCCCCTGAGCTTCTTCCTGGACCCCTCCACCAGCATCTGTGTCCATTGGAGCCTTAAACAAACACACCATCTCTCTTTCCTTTTAAACCACCCCCAGCTCCTAGCTTCACTATTTCAATAAAGGCACTGCCATCTTCCCAGTCACTAGTGTTCACAACCCTCATGTTATCCCCAACCACTCACTCCCACTGACCCCATAGATCCAGTCTACTGCCAGGTCTTGTGCTGCTGTGTCAAGACCTCTACAGAATAACTCTTCTGGTTCCCCTTCTGGCTACTCCTGTACCCTCCACCTTAGTTCAGGCCCTCTTCTGGCATCTCCGCCCTCCCTTCCATCCAAATAATCTGACATTGGACTGCACATCTCATCTGCCCAACAGGCTTCCCTGGCTCCCCCTTGGCTCTGAGATCTCTGTTTGGCATGTAATGCCGCCCACAGTTTGTCTTCAGCCTGTCTATACAGTCTTAATGTGTATCACTGTCTTTCAAGCATCCTAAGCCCCTTGCACTTCTGCTGCTCCCTGGGCACCACATCCTGCACCTTGGCACAGGTTACCTCCCATTCCTGGAAGGTTCTTTCTCATCATTTCCAGCTCTTGGTATCTAAGCTTCCCTCCAAACTCCTCAGATGCAGCCACCTCTGCTACAAGCCCCCCCTCAACTTTGCCTCACCTGCCTTTTGTATCTGTGTAGTATCAGCCCTTCCTTCATTCATCCTGTGTTCTATCTCCACAGGATAAGCTAAGCTTCCTGAGAGGAATGATAACATGTCATAATAGCTCCCCAGTCAGCAGAGTTCCAGGAACTTTATAAGCATTTAGCAAGTGTTGTTTCGAGTGAATTCAGTTGGGTTTGCCAGTCGTGTGCCCAAGGGTAAGCCACCATTCTTCAACTGTCCATACTGCGAGGACAGTGACACTTGCCATGTCCCTCGGCAGACCTCAGAGTGCTTTGGTGACGGCAGGACCCTCCGTCTCTTCAGCAGCCTCTCCAGGGCAAGCCCTAGGGCACAAATAGTGATTCTATCTCATTTTTCTTCTTCCTTCCCTTGGCTTTGCCTCTGACCAGTCCCTCACGGCTGCCTGGCTGCCACAGACCCTCCGCTGATTTGGGATTATTTAATCCACTCACTGCTTGAAGGGAGCTCTGCTTTTTATGGCACCCAGACAACTCCAGGCCAGGAAAGATACAGTTTCATATGCTTGAACTTGGGGGACATGAATACTTGAGCGGTGAATCAGCCCTGGAGAAGGGTGGCTAGAAAGGTAGGGTGTGTTTATAGAAGATGTTTCATCACTACTAGTAAAATATTTCTTCTTGTTAGTTCAGCAGGCACTGGTATTTCAGTCTTTGAAGAAAACGAAAATCAAGGAGCTTATGCTCTGGCCCACTGGCAAAAGTATCACACACAGGGAGCTGAATGGCCATCTCCCCACACGCCCCCATACCCCCAGGCCAGAGGACATGCTGCTCAGGAATGTTGATGAGCTCAGAGACAAGTTGGTCTGTCTTTCTTCTGAAATGGCAGATATGTGCAAGGAAGGTCCCTCGGCATTGGGACCAAAGCAGAGCCTTCTGCCCATCCTCCCTGCCTAGTATGACATCTTCTCTGAACTTTCCAGAATCCCTATGAATAGTCAAATCATAGAAGACTTCAGTTACAGAGTCTTAGAAACATGGGAGAATCCCCAAATCCCAAGTGAGTGGAGCCAGAATGTCAGAAACATAGGAAAGTCCAGACATAGCCTGACAATTCAAGGGTCATAGTGGGACCTTGGAGGCCAGAACCAGGAAATCTCAGAATCCCAGAGATGTGAGTTACACATTCCCAGAACCCCAGAACCGGAGAACAAATCAGAAAAAGACCTAGAGACAATCCAAGTGTCCTCAAATCCAAGAATTATAGAGACATTAATTTCTGGGATTGGAATCAGAACCAGGATTCCAATAGGAGAAAACCCCAGATTCCCAGACCTGGGATCACAGACTCCCCACACACAGTCACAGGACTGGAATCCCAGAATCTTCCAGAGGAAGGAAACTTGCCGGCAAGAATCCATCTGCCCTTAGGCCCCAACCCTGAGTACGGTATGCCCCAAGGGAACCCCTTTTCATCAAGTCAGTCCCTGGAGAATCCTAGCTTCCCAAGGATGAGGACACACCAGGGTGGTGGCTGCAGTCCGGAGGTCACCCGTGTCCTCCTGGTCTTTACTTAGGACCACAATAACAAAGCACCCGAGGGGATCGTCAGTCAGCTCCCAAGAACCCTGCTCTTCCGCTGATGCCCCACTGCCCAGGCAGGGCGGAGACACAAGGGGAGATGTCCTCTTCAGGAGAATCACTGCTATGGCTTGGGCATTCAGGGTGGCGGCGAGCTTTCCATCCCCATCCCGCTAGCTCCCTTCCTGTGATGCAGGTGGTAAGGGGTAGGAATCTTTGTTTTCAGGCCACTGAGGATCCATACCAGGGGAATGAGTCGGCCAGGCTTTTGCCCAGACCACATGATCATAGGACACCATTGCGGGAAGGGACGATTAAGACCATTCAGTACAGCCCTCTCATTTTACAGAGTAAAACTAAGGCCCAGAAGGAGAGAACCCTGCCCATTGTCCTTCCTCCAGGAAATAAGCAAGCCCAGAGCCTAGGAGCATGGGGGCTTTCCTGGCCGGCCATTCCCTGATACAACGGAGGAAACTGAGGCTGAGAGGGCAGGGGTCTTGGACAAAGGCCCGCGTGGAGCTGGGGCAGAGCCCTGGCCCAGAAGTCCTGTGGGAAGTGCAAGGCTCCCAGTGATCCCTCCTGAGCCGCAGGGCTGCCACAGTGGAAAGTGAGATGCTCCCTTTATTGGTGGTGGTTAGTGGTGGTGCCATGTACTGGTTACCCAGGAGCTCTCCCGGGGGCCTAAGGGAAATGGTAGCCCTCGGAACTGGCTTGTGGTTAGTCTGGGGCAATGGAGCTGGCAAGGGGACCAAAGGAAGCTTATATTTAAAGGGGGCTGTGCCAAGAAATGCAAACAAGGAGGAAATATTTTAAGAAAACAAACAAAGCTACTGAGTAAACCATATACACGGAGGAAGGAGGAAGAAAAGCTAATTTGAGATTGTCGGAACATTCAGGCAGCCCCTGGGGCAGTCTGGCCCAAGCAGCAAGGGGGCCTTGTGGCCATGGGTGCCCATTGGGCAGCTCCCCGGCCGACCTGGCAGACCAGGCCAGATGAGGCATGGGAGAGACCTGGAGGCAACCCCAAACCTCAGGACTGGGGCTCTGATGGGAGGAAGAGCTGAAGCCCACGGCCAGAAGGAGCTTGTCCAAGGCCAAACAGTCAGTAGAGGCCAGAGAAGGTGAGGTAGATGCAGTGGCCTGGGAACTGGAGTCGTGGAAGATGGGCAGAAAACCAGAGTATCTCAGAGGTGGGAAAGCCACCAAGGGGATACCAAAATCAATCCTTAACAGGAATCCCCTCTACAAAAAAAAATAAATAAATTTTTAAAAATGAGCCTGCAGCCTCTGGCAAAAGACCTCCCTGAAGGGAGGGCACCATCCCCATCTCATTCATTCTCTCCTTGTTAAGAAGCCATTTCTGACATTTAGCTCAAACTTAGCTTCGGCCTCTCTGAGCCCCTCATGCCCCCCAGCCCCCCCAGGGAGTCCCCACTTCTGCTTCAGCCCCCCAGGGCCAAGCAGAAAAAGACTGTTCTGTCCTGCAAATGGCAGCCTCTGACTGCTAGAACTCAGCTGCCAGTCCCCATTTCCCTCAGTCTTTTCTTCTCCAGGCTAAAGATCCCTAAGTCCTTCACCCACCCTCATCAGAGATGTCCTGAAGAACCTCCTTCATCCTCTTCTCCTCAAATATTCTCCAGCCTATACTTAGTCCTTCCTATATTGTGGCCCCTGCAATTGAGCTCCATATTCCAGATGTGGTTGGGCCAAGATGGCGTCAATCAGTCAACAAACATTGGTTAAGCTCCTACAGTTTTCCAGGCACTGTACTAGACATATAAAGAAAGGTAAAAGACCCTGTACTCAAGCAGTTCACAGTCTAATGGGAGAGGGAAGTTTCTAACTCCTGATAGATAGGGTAGAGCTGGGGTAGCTTGGGGGTAATCTCAAAGGGAAGACACTAGAATGTAGGGGGACCAAGGACGTCCTATAGAGGTGGGATTTGAGCTGAGACTTGAAGGAAACCAGGGCAGTCAGGAGGCAGAGATGAGGAGGAAGGGCAGCCCAGGCAGGGGGCACAGCCAAGTCAAAGGCACAGTCAGGGGATGTTCCAGTGCAAGGAAATGGAGGGAGGCCAGTGTCCCTAGATTACATGAAAAGACTGGTGATGTCTAGGCACTGAGTAAATGATCATTATCATTAGTAATTACCTCATAGAGGGCTGCCTCTTGCTGAGTGTCTCAGGAGAGGGAAGGCCACAGGTCCTTCCATGCTGAGGGCACTAATGTCCAGCTAACCTAGAGGGTCTCCTGCACTCATTTCTCTGGGCACCCTCCACAGTTCTTTACCTGCACCCAGAATTCTGTTCCTCTTAATGGAGATTTCATGGTAGCCATAGATGGCTTTATCTGTATCTGCTCTGATGGTTTCAGGGTCAGGTAGATACTCAGCCCCTAGGAAAACTCTGCCTTGGAGAGACATTAGGGAACTCTCTGTTATTCCTGTGTGTGTGTTTGCAGAGTATCCTGAGGAAAATGACTGATTTTGGTCTCGATGTCAGGTCAGTGGAGCTGTCTTCAACTCCTTTGGGCAAACTCCCCTCACTAGATCAGAGTATCAGAGGCATTGAAGGGCTCCTCTATAAGGGAGGTGAAAGGGCATCCAGACTAGATACCAAGAATGAAAGTGAAGAGTAGTCTTCTCCCTCATATGTGTCTTTGTGCTTCCCTCAGATAAAAGGCAAAGTAGTGCCGTGGAGAGAGCTGTGGATTGAGGGGTCAGAAATCCAGGCTTGGGCTAGCATTGAGTCCACTGATTTCTAGGATGCCTTGGATGAGTCTCCCCCACCCTTGCCTTGCCTCTTTCCCGATGCCTAGGCTGCAGGAATCTGGGGGCCTGCTAGATGAGAAATGGCTTTGTCAGCTTCCAAGGACTTGTCCCTCCCCAGTGCTAGGAGCGTGATCTCTTTTAACAAACAGGAGCTAGGTGCCAACCATCTGTGAGGTAGTGAGCTAGGGACTCCCAGGGCACCCAGAAGGAAGGGAGCTCAGTCCCACCAGCTGCTAGTGCCTAGAAGGGTGGCAGCTAGAGATTCAAAGGGGCAAGGGGAGGGGAGGGAGGGAGCATTCCAGCAATGGAGAACAGCCAGGTCAGCGTGGCTGGACTGGAAAGTCGATTGGAGGGGGGGGGGAGGGATTAATGTTTAAGACCACTGGGCAGATAGGAAGTGAACAAGATGGGAAGGGTTTTAAAAACCAGAAGATTTTTCTATTTGATCCCAGCAGTAGGAAAGGGCCACTGGAGTTTGTTGAGTAGGGGGTGACAGGGTCAGAACAGTATTTTCTGGAGATGAGCAGCTGTGTGGAGGGTGGACAGGAGGGGAGAGACTTCTGGCAGTGAGACTGATTAAAAGACCATTCAATAGCCCAGGTGAGAGATGCTGAGAGTCTGTACTGTGGTGGAGGCTGGGTGAATGGAGAACAGAAAACTGGAAATAAATGCTGAGAAAGGAGAATAAAATTTCATAATGCATTGGCTATGGGGGATGAGAGAGGGGGAGGAGTCACAGATAAGTCCAGTTTCTAGCTGGGGGGGGAGACTGGGAAAATGGGAATGGCCCTAGATAGTCATAGAAAAGTTTGGAATGGGGGAGGTTTGAGGGGAAAGATAAGGAGATGCATTTTGGACATGTAGAATTTAAAATGTGCTTAGGACATCCAAAGTCTGGACACGAAGCTCAGAAGAGACACTATCAGATATATAATTCTGCCGTCATCTACATAGAAGTGGTCAATGACCTCAGAGGAGCTGATGACATGACCAAGTGCAAAAACATAGAAGAAGAGAGGTGGTCCAGGACAGAGTCCTGTGGGATACCATCAGTTAGCGGGCATGACTTGAATGAAGAATGAGCCAAAGAGACTGAGGAAAAGGCAGTCAGGTGGGAGGCAATCCGGGAGACATGGTAAAACAGAGAGAGGAGAGCATCTATGAGGAGAGACTTCTGGGGTAGGCAACACCAAAGGCACAGAGAGGGCAAGAAGGATGAAGACTGAGCAAAAGCCATTGGATTTGTCCGTTAGATCATTGCCAACTTTGGGGGGGAGTTTCTTCGGAATGATGAGGATGAGGATGGAAGCCAAGGAGAATGAGAGGATATTGTATCACAAATCATATGATTGCTGTGTATTTAGATAACTCCTAAGACACCTGGTTCCTGAGAGCAAAATCACTGATCTTGGAGGGATGGATTTGATGTCTTCATTCTGGTGGTTTTGTTAATGTGAGGAGCTCCCAATGAAGAAATCCCTCCAGACGTAGGTTGGCAGTCTCTTGGTAACTTCTTGTCTAGGGTTAGTAGATTTGCCCAGGATCAGAAGAGTGACTTGAACTCTGCTCTGCCCACTACTCTGCACTGCCCCTCTTCCATGTGCAGAAGCAACATTTTCACTGGGGTGTGAGAGTAGGGATTATTTCATTCTTTTCATCCCCAGCACCCAGCACAGTGCTTGACCTGGAACGCTCATTTAACAAATGTTTGCTAATTGAATTTTAAAAGGCTCACTTGTACAGATTACTTTGTCACAACAGATGGTATCTTTTTGCTTAAGTTAAAGAAACTAAAGTGTAAGTAAGCATTTTTAACTAACAGCTGCATTTTACTTCAGAAGTCAGCCTCAGACTCCCCTTTTTGTGGGGGAGACTTGTGGGTGGGCCTCGGGTCACAGGGCACACCCCATGCTTCGGGTTATCCTCTTGTCATCATCATTACGAAAATCTCTCCCCAGTAAATGACTCTCCATTTCTCCATTTCGGGAAGGAAGAGTCTTCCGAATTCCAGTGAAGCCTAGTTAGAGACCAATGGACAAGCAGTGGTTACAGGAATGCTGAGTCAGAGCCCAAAGTCCTTTTTCAGGAATACACAAATGTTTATAAACAATACTTTTACTTTTAAGCTTCTCCAATGTCACTTTTTTTTCCCCTTAAAGAGCTCAAACGTTTACCTAAGAAAACCACAAGGGCCCCTCCCAGAGCATCCCTGGACCAAGAAACAGCAGCACTGACCAAGTGGTTAGCTGGGAGGGTGTCTCCAGCCTCAGGATCGAGGTCCCATCTGAGCAGAAGAGAAATGAGCACTTAGCAAACCGCTTTGAGACACATCCATTTCTTTTTTTTTTTTTTTAAAGAACACTTACCGTATTGGTTCCTATATAGATTGCCCTTTCCCCCTCCACATCTGGCTTGAATAAAAGCTGAGTGCTGCTTATGTTTGGTGGGATTTTTCATTACTTACCTCTATCCACCCCCCAACCCAGGGGTAGAATGGTACAATGAAGCAAGCAGAAGATTTTGGGGAAAACAAAACAAAACATGGCTCCAAATCTCAGATCTTATACTTATGAGCTTGGTGCCTTTACACAAGTCATTAAATTTCCCCAACGTCTCCATTTTTCTCAGTTTAGAAACTGTATGGTGCTTTGGAGTTGCAGAACCTGAATTCAGATTCCATCGATATCATTGATTAAACCCGAACACCATTGGACAAGCCAGTTCCCCTTCCTGGGACTCAGTTCCGTCTTCTGTAAAATGAAAGAACTGGACCAGATGGTCTCTCAATAGGCCGCCCACGTCCCTCTTTCTCCTCCGTGCAGCATAGCGGAAGGTGAGCAAGAGGAGGGAATCCAGCCTCTGGCCCTCTCTGGGCCTCTGTGTCCTCATCTGCACAATGAAGATAATGGTGGCGCCTGCCTCTGAGGGCTGCCATGAGGAACAAGTGAGAGGATATTTGGGGAGCCCTTTGCAAACCCCAAGGGCCCTGCACAAACACTGTTGTTATTGTTAGCATTATAGCCATATTGATTGGGTGGCCTTCCTAAAGAGGCATTCTCAATTAATGAAGGCACAGGGTGCAGAACATCTCACTAATGGGAGGGAGGGTGGGCAGAGCTCTATCCCTTACACAGCAGTCTACGACTTCAATGTTAATTGTCTTACATGGGCACATTTTGAAACTGAGGCCTTAATCCATTCCCTGGCTCTAGATCATGCGGGGAGGGGGGAAGGAGGGGGAAGGGGAGGAGGGGGGGGGGGGAGTCTGGACCAGAGAGGGGGAGGAGAGAGAGAAGGGGGGAGGAGAAAGGAAAAGAGAGACAGAGGCAGAGAGAGGGAGAGACAGAGAGAGGAGAGACACAGGGATACAGAGAGAGGGGACTCCGTGGCCCCATTTCCAGTATAAGTCCTGGGGTCCAGGACTAGCACTTGGGGGGCTCCTCAAGAACACAAGGGTTGAAGCATCTTCGTAAAATGTTATGGAGAATTTGGTGATAGGAAAATTATCCAGATGAGCATGGGTGTGCCATGAAGATCTTTCCTACTGAGCCCAGTCACATGGGGATGGTGGAGCCAGAGATGCCGAGGGAGCCTCTGGTAAGAAGGGATGAACGAAGAACTAAATGACTTGCCCAAGGTCATAAAGCTAGGAAACGTCTGAGACTATACTTGAACTCAGGCTTTTCTGACTCCAGGACCAATGCTCTCTCTGCTATATAACTCATCTACCTCTTTAAGTGAAGTGATAAGAGACTAAGTCTTTATGAGTTTTGAAAGATCCAGAGAACGAGCCTCTGGGAAACCTGGAGCCATGGAAACCCCAGATTCCAAGTATTCAAGTCCCTGCTGAGTGTGGCACCTGGGTCAGTCTTGATGCCCCAAAGATTAAGGAGAGACCTTCAGGGACGACCTGAGGGTCTCGTCTAAGTGATAGCCAAGCCAAGGACTTGTCCACCAGCATCCATCAATGCCACCTTTGGATATGAGCTTTGTGGGATCTGAACACTGTCCAGAGCCCAGAGGGCTATAGGGGAAAGTGTGCCCCTTGGGTGTTAGGCAGGGGCAGTGTGTGTACTCCTGTTTTGCTAAATCTTCAAAGAAAATGTTCTTTTGTAAAAGCTAATTGATGGTCACACAGAATTGTGGGGCTAGTTACTCCCTTGTGGCTGACAGCCAGGAAGCACAGTGGGGCTTTAAAAGGACAGCATTAGAGAAGAGGCACTCGAACCCTTCAGGGTGCCTATAGAAAACCAAGGGGAAGACGTAGCAGCTGCCTCTGGGCTGGTGGACCCAGCGCTACCTGATTCACTTAAATCCTTCCCCACTCTGGATTTTAGAAATGCCTCCTCCAAGGAAACATTGCCCCAAAGAGTCCTGGGCTCCTATGTCCCATCTGCAATAGCCTATTTATGAAATTTCCATGACCCTTTCCAGCTTCCAAAGGGCTTTCCTCATATCAACCCAATGAGGAGGGCAGTAGAAGCATTTTAACCCATTTTACCAGTGAGGAAATCAAAGCAGAGAGATCCCAAAAGGTTAAAAGGAGTGGAGACCACTAGGCCCTCCTGATCTCCAGGGAATTACTCAATTCAAATCCACCAGTTCAGACTGACATAAGTATTGTGCTAGCCTGGGACACTTGGATAAAATGAAGCATTCCTGCCCTCAGGGAGTTTACATTCTACTGGACCAATCTTTTTACTGCCATGGGCTGCCTAGATACAGTCTTTTTTTTTACTAAGAACTGATTTGCAAATAAGCCCAAAACCTGCCAATCCCTGAAGGGACCTTGAAGATCCAGTAATGAATGCGCATATTCTTAACCTGAGGTCAATGAACTTTTAATTTTTTTTTTTTATAATTGCTTTCCTTTGCAGTTAGATGAGGGTTAGATCCTCCCTCTTCCCATCTCCCAAGATACCTGAAGCTATTTCAACTGTTATCCCTTTAAAAGTAAGGGAGGTTTGGTGTGTGGGGGAATGGGGTCAGGTGCTCTTAGGGCAGGGTCTTTGTGGAATGTTAGATCCTTGAGGACAGAGGTTGTTTTATTTTATTCTCAGTATCTGGTCCATAGGCTCTGCTGAAAAAGTGCTTGATGAATGCCTAAGGACACCCCTTAACTAGGGGATGGTTGGAAAAGCTCCCAGTTCTCCAAGCTGACCTGGCTTATTGCTGGATTCCCTGGGCACACCCTTCCAAGGTGGCTCCCTCCTTGGCTTGCTTCAGGGTCACTGTCTTCCTCCAGCATGTGGAGTCTACAAAAGGCCAAAGTCAGTGCCTGCCCGCCCCACCTTCTGTTTATAGGAAGCCTACAGATTCCTAAACAGCGCGGGCTCCCAGAGCACACTCTCAGGATTGTTTGGGGGACACATTCAGTTCTCCATCTCCCAGTGTGCCTCTGCTAGTCAGAGGCCATTTACCGCTCATCGAGTGCTCCTGTGCATTCGGTCCCCAGGCTGGCTGTATGTGTGCAGGGGGGTCGAGAAAAGGAGAGGACAGAGAAGTGGATAGAGATGTCCCTTTGGCTCTGCTTGGCAACAACAGGAAAGGTTATAAATCACTGGGGCAGAGCCTGCCCGTAATGCTTACAATGAATGGCCTAATGAGGCAAAGAGATTAAACATTTATGGCATCTTAGAAGCAACTGCTTCAGCCAAGAACATATAGCATGAACCTCTCAGGAGGTCACATCCAAATGTAGCATTGGGATCCGTGGGTGAGAAATTCTCACACTTAGTGAAATCTGCAGACAGACACCAAGACCCTTGGAATAATGAAACAATCTGAAGCTAGAAGCAGCGCCCTCACCAGAACGGTCATCTAGGTAGAACTCTACCCACGTGATTCTTCGGCTCAGTTTACAGCAACAAATGGTGAGACGGACCTTGTATTTGATGAGTAGAAAGACTCACGTTTTAGGGCTAAGAATTCATTATTTGGTAAAAAAAAAAAAAAGTTCAGAAAGCTGGAAAGCAGTCTGGCAGAAACTGGGCACAGACCAATATATTACACCATTTACCAAGATAACTCAAAACGGATGCATGACTTAGATAGAAGGAGAGAAAATCTGAAGAACATTGAACACATTACCTAGCTCCCCAACAACTGCTGTCACTCCTTCTGGTCTGCCTCGTAGAGTGCAGACTGGCACCCAAGTCTTCCTACCATTGGGCACGATTCCACTTTCCAGACTCATATGGAGAGTTCCCCTTTCCTTTGGGACTTTGCTTACAGCATTTCTCTAAGGAACTTGTCACGTAACAGGATATATTCATCACTAAGTACTGACTTAAGCTCCTACTACATATAATTCATAGCTGATAATTCTCAGATTATATTTGTCTAGCCCCAATCTCTCTGCTGTCCTCCAGTCTCTCATCTCCAACTGCCTTTTGGACATCTCCAACTAGATTGTCCACTAGACATCTGAAACTCAATGTGTCCAGACCAAAACTCATCATCCTCTCCCATGACCGCTGAGGGCACCATGTCGTTCCCACCGCTCAGACTCACAATGTAGGAGACACCCTGAACTCCTCGCTACCACACCACCACCCCATCCAGGCCATTGCCACTCCCTCTGCAGATGGGGAAATGCTTGCCTTGATGAATTCCACTAGCAGAACGTCAGCTCCTTGAGAGCAGGCCTGATCTCCCTTAGGTCTCTCCCCAGTGCCCAACATTACTTAGCTATTTAATAAAGGTTGCTTACAAAACCAAGATGAATTGAACATGGAATGTTCAAGAAAGAGGCCGTGTGGCCCAGTAGACGGAGAGAGGAGCCTGGATTCAAAGCGTTCTGATGATGACCACCTTCATGACATCAGGAAAGTCCCTTCTCCTCTGTAGGTCTCAGTTTCCTCATCTGTAAAATGAGTAAGTTGGACTAGAAGGCCCCTGAGGTCCTTTCTAGCCCCAGATCTGCTCTGCTCCAGGAATGCTATGGAAGGGGTCTTGGACCCTCATGTCACATAAGGCCTTGGGAGCAGCTTTCGTTTCTAATGAGAGACAGTACAGTCTAATGGATAGAGAGACAGCTGAGACACCAGGAAGGCCTGGACTCAGGTGGCACCTGACACCTGAGCCCTTCCCTGCCCTGGCTCTCAGGCATTTCACCTCTCAGTCTTCTAGCCCAGTCTCTCAGACAAGCGAGGAGGTGACCATTGTCCATGGTAGATGCAGTTTCCTTACCTGGAAGCTCCCTCTACCTCCAGAAGTAAAATCCCTGGTCCAGGCCCTCGTCCCCTCCCTCTCGCAATGTTCCTTGAAAAGGCACATCCTTCCAAAGGATCCCTCCTGCTGAGTCCCATCAGAACATGTTTTCCTGGTTTCCGGCCCTGGGCTTTCTCACCTCTAAGGTCCTCAGGGATGACCCCGACTCATCCAAACACCTGTCAGCCGATTATGGGCTCCCACGGACTGAGCTGGGATTTAGGAGAAGCAGAGTGGGCATCTTCCAGCCAGGGCTAGAGTGCCTCCTCTTGGGAATGCCCTAGAAGGGAATCTTGGTCAAATTCATGGCCTTGACAGTCCTTTCCTGCTCCCGGATTAGGGGGTTCTGTGATTTCTGTGAGATTGGCAGAGACAGAAAGATGGTGAGGGGTGTGGGGATAAAGTAAACATTCCCACTACAGGGGAATTCTCGACATGAACCAGATGCCGCCCTTCAGGTACAGCCGGATGCCTGCTTTATGTCCACTTTCTACCTTCAGCCCTCCCGCCTGCCCAAGCAGGACGTGGCTGCTCTAGGCCAGGCTGGGGCGATACCTGGGCTGATGAGAACCAGGCCTGGGAGTGCAGAGGACAGAGAGCAGAGCCTCCCAGGTGCTGAGCACACCAGCTGGGGGAAACATTTTGGCTGCCAAGCAGGCAGGGCTGGATCTTTTTACCTAGTCTGGGAATCAGTCACTGAATAGCATCAGGGTGGGAGGAGACGAGGGGAGTCTTCTCAGAACACTATCTGATGCACTCTGGCATTGTCTGGGTTGAGTGCATGAGTGCAAGGATCACGTGTTCTCTGAACTTTATATGTCCTGGCCTCTGGACCTGCACTTTGCACACAGTAGGTCCTAAATCATTGAAAGAATGAATGTTGAAGGTATAAAATGGAATGAGGGATGAACTGTCAATTAGAATGGCTGTGCTCTCAATAATTCCTGTTTCTCTACTGCTTTAGAGTTCACAAAGACCCTTCCTCACAGAAGCTCTGTCTGGAAAGGAGGACACAAGAATTATAAGTCACATTTCAATAGAGCAATGAGGCTTCCAAGGTGTTTATCTTGCAAGACTTCTGCATAGTAGACAGGGAAACATAATTTCTCTCATTTTAGAATAAGAAAACTGAGGCTGTGGGAAATCACATGACTTGACCTGTCCTTGTCCTATAGCTAGTAAGGACCAGAGGCAGAGTGTGAGCCCAGATCTAGAGCTTGCAGGCTCTGTACTCTGACCAATGCCATATTGCCCCTCTAAGGAAAAAAAAAAGACAGAATTCAGAGATGAGAGCCACACTGCTCTTCTGGGCCTGATTTTCATCGGTAAGAAGGGCCTAGGTGGTGGAGTAGAACTGATGGGAACAAAGTCACAGAATCCGGGAGCTGGTGGGGGCCTCAGCAGCAGATGAGTGCAGCTCATCACGGAGAGAACATGTCCAGTTTCTGCTTGGAGCTATTCACCCCAGGGCAGCCCAGAGCTACCTCCCAAGGCAGCCCCATGACATTTAGCATTTAGCATTGCTGGCATCCTTAAGAAGTTCTTATATACTGGTTTCTTGCTGGTTCTTGGTTTTTTCTCTGAATCTGGGGCAAAATTTGCTTCTTTGTGCTTCTGCTGGTTTCTCCTTCTTCTGGTATTGGGACAAAGTCTAGTCCTTCCTCCTATAATATCCTTTCAAAGACTCGAAATCACCACCCCATAGCCCTTGAGTGCTCTCCTCTCCAAACACAATGGTCCCATTTCCTTCTAGCAAGATTCACATGGCCCAGACTCCAGGCCCCTTCCCATCCTAATTTCTCTACTTTGGGCTTCTAGACTCCTGCTCATTCTAGAAGGGAACTGCAGGTCTAGAACTCATGTCTGCCCCTAGGCCCAAACTTGGATTGGACAGCTCCTCTAAGAGCCTACATTGAAGGAGAGTGTCTAGGCCAGCCCTCTAGTCATTTCCTTCCAGCTGGAACTTTTCTGGATTTCTCATCATTTCCCTGCCCTCCCCTTTTCAGCTTCATTTTATGTGGTTTTTCCCATGAGAATGGAAGCTCCTTGAGGGCAGGGTTGCCCTCTTGCTTGCTTATATTTGTAAGCCCATCACTTAGCACAGTCATTGCACATGGTAAACACTAATAAATATCTGCTGATTGCCTAACTGACTCTGGGCAGCCAGGGTCACCTGGGACTGAGGTCCATGACCCAGGGAACTGAGCCAGTCTTCATCTGCTCCTGGAAGCTCTGACTCTCTTAATTCAGCTTAAGATCACACCAATTTGGGGGCCACATCACTCTGCTAACTCAGCCCAAGCTTGCCGTCTAGCAAAACCCAGAAACGTTCACCTTCCCATGCTGTGCTCGTGAAACTGAGTTTTTTTGAACCAAGGTATAAGATTTTCCATTGAACTCTATTTGAATTTCATACTATTAGATTCAAGCCAATGCTCAAACCTGTAAAGTCTTTGGACTTGAATGATATTAATACCAACAGCAGCAGCAGTATTTTAATGGCACTTTAAGACTTGCAGAGCCCTTTATATACAGCATCTCCTGTGATTCTCACAACCCTGGTAGGTAGGTGCTATTATGACACTCATTTCATAGATGAGGAGGCTGAGGCTGATAGATGTTAAAAGACTTGCCCAGGGTCACACAGCTAGGAAGTGTCAGAGGCTGGATTTGAACTCAAGGTCCAGTGCAGCCTGGGCATTGTGGTACCACCTAACTACCTATGACCCAGTGAGATGGCTCTTCCTCCCAGTTCAATGTCCTTGTGTATCTGATGAAGATGTTGTTTATTCCTCTGTCCAAGTCACTGGGAATATTGGTAAACACCATGAAGATGAAGATAGATTCTTGGGGCATTCCTCAAGAGCTTTCCCGCAGAATTGACAATGGCACTGATCCTGGTCACCCACCCAATTCCAAATTGATCTAAATGTATTACTTGGTCCATTTATCTCCACATCTTCTACAAATTCAGCAGGAAATACTTCATCAGATGCTGAAAATCTATGTAAATGATAGCTGTGGTCTTCTCATCATCTACTAGTATAGTAATCCTACCGAAAGGAAATAAGGTTAGTCCGAGCTGCCCCGCTCTTGATGAAGCCAGCCTGCATCTTCATAATCTCCATTTCCTTTAACCTTCTGTCCGATAATCCCTTTTGGAATTTTGCCAGGAATTAGTCCAGTTCACCGTCCCATAATTTGCAGGTGTTCTCTTCCCTCCCTCTTCCTTCCTTCCTTCTGTCTCTCTGTCTCTGTTTCCCTATTTTTCTCTATGTCTCTGTCACTTTCCTCTGTGCTTCTGTGTCTGTCTCTGCCTCTCTCTGTCTCTCTTTCTCTGTCTCCCTACACACACACACACACACATACACACCCTACACATGTGGAAAAGTTATCACTCCCTAGAATGATAGAAAAGGAGAGGAAACTTGGAAATAGTCTAAATAATGGCACAATTGATTCTTTTTTTAGAGTATGTTTAACAAAGTTCAGAAGAATATGAAGTATTCTAGAGAAGAAAATTCTTCAGGGGAAATCAAGGTTGGGCAACTCTCAGGAATGAAATTCTGAAGATGCACAGGGCAACAATTCCAGCTAGAGAACCAGATCTCCGAAAAGACCCATGTGGATGCACATAGAGCTGCCCAACAAACTTAGATTTTAAGAAATAGAAAGCAAACCCAAGGGCAGGTAACCCAAGATCAATATAGGGATGTGGTGCAGCTTTGTAAAAAACCACCTCAGGATGCTAAGCCTTAGCACCCTGAGGCCAAGATTCCCAAGTAGATATAAAGATGACAAAATAAAACTATGTCTTTGGTAATTTGTCTTATTTTTCAAGGTCAAAGAAGAAGTTATAAGAGAGGACAGGACATATACGCAGTGTGGAAGGGATGAAGACTGATAAGTCTAGAAAGAAACATTTTTTCTTTCTCTTCTTTAAAAAATAGATTTATTTTTTAAGAATTTGCTGCTTTCTTTTTCATTTCCCCCCTCATTTAAAAATAATAATAAACATTAGAAGAAACATGCCTAGTCTAACAAAGCAAATTCTCACCTTGGCCAGGTCAAAATGCACATCTCCTGTCTTGGAAGTCCCTCGGCTCTCTGCCAGGATGGGGATGGAGTGATGGATTCACCTGGAGCCTCCTGGCCCCTTAAGCACTTAGGAAGCACCAGGTACTATATCAAGACATACAAAGACACAAAGTAAAGAGTCTGCCTTCAAGGAGCTATCATTCTATCTGGGGAGACAATGCAAATGCATATAAGAATTTAAACTATATGCAAAATAAAGGGAGGGAGTTTGGAGAA
>NW_027186784.1:0-23628 GCF_028583685.1 Petaurus breviceps papuanus | reverse complement strand
ATTTGCCCTATTCAAAGTTACAATTATGTAAAATATGGCAATTGGTTGCAGGCCAATGGAAATAAGTAGTGAGAAAACAATGCTACCCCTATAAGGAATTCATTATTCATACTAATCAGTATCAGTGTGGCTTTATTCATTTGTAATGTGCTTCCCCAACCTCAACAACCAACAATCAGCAAACATCTGTAGGTTTCTGCATTTCTTTCTTTTACAGATGCATTCAATTAATTTTGTTCTCCATGTATTTAGTACCTACCATGTGAAATGAACAATGCTAGGCTAGGGATACAAAATCAAAAATGAAAATTCAGTCATGCCTTCAAGGGGTTTCTTTTCTACCAGAGATACCTGCATTACTACCCATCAGTGTTGTTTCCGTTCCTCATTGGGATGTCTGCTATTTTTAACCATGCCCCAGTGGAGTCAAACTCAGGGATGGGTCAATCTAAAGTGGGGCAGAATCTGATTAAAATTTAACAGGGAAATGTTTAACAAGATAATTAAGATATAATACAACATAGATAATGCTATTTTTTTTAATTTCCAAGTCAATATGTAGCCCTTTCTAGTTGAATTTGCCACCACCATCCTATATAATTAAGGACAAATTTTGAGAGAACAGAGATGATGGTCTTCAGGTATAAAACACAATTATAGTAAGTCATGAAGGAAAATGATTAATAAGATATCTATACTTTTAGCTCCTTAACCTCCTTCACTTCTTTGGGACATTTGAAACAGAATGCCACCCTCTCCTGAGAATCATAGGATTCAGAAGTAGGGGTGTGCTGGAGCTATTAACTTTTCAGAGTGAGCATTTATATCTTGGAAATTGGCAATCACCACAGATTGGGACTTGATTTAGTGTTTTGCTAATTGTCTAGAGTTAAGAAAATGATGGAGAAAATGTAATTAATGCCAATTAAACTTAAAAATGTATTGTATATGCCATTTTTTAATTTGTGGAGCCAGTTGTTAAATTTTTCCCAGTATACCAATGGGAAGGGCCAGCAGTGATTATTGCCTTTCATTTTACAGGTAGGGAAACAAGCTTTGAAAATTTAAGCAATTTATTCAAGATCACAGAAATTATAAATCTCAGGGCCATGGAATGAACCCAGGTTTCTTGATCTTCTACTGTCCTATCTTGCCTCAGTCTAGTCCAAAAATTTCTACCAAAATATATTTTATATAATGCCCCAAATTTTGCTGTTCAATCATTTCAGTCATGTTCTACTCTTTGTGATCCCATTTGGGTTTTTCTTGGCAAGGATAATGGATAACAGTTTGCCACTTCCTTCTCCAGCTCATTTTAAGATGAGGAAACTGAGGCAAACAGGGTAAAGTGACTTACCCAGAGTCACACAGTCAGTAAGGGTCTGAAGCCAGATTTGAACTGTCTTTCTGACTCCAGTGCTCTGGACACTTTGCCACCTTGCTGCCTACATCCCAAATGATCACATCTAACGTTGTTTTAAACAAAGACAGTGCAATACATTTCCATCCCAGGGGAGCCAGAGAATTAGGGTTTAAGGAAATAAATGGAAGCCTTTTCTTTCTATTCTTTTCCCTTCTGATCCAACAAGCAGAGTGAAAGAATATTGGACCAGGAGTTAAGACCTGTACTGTACTGTAGCTCCACCCCTGTCACCAACTCGTTGAGAGAACTGAAATGAGTCGTTGTAGTCTCTCAGCTTCCTCATCTGTAAAATGAGGGAGTAAAATAAGACAATCTATATGTATGATCCCTTTGAGCTCTAAAACTATATGTCTCTTGGGTCTCATTCCTCTGACAGTCCTCATTCCCCATAACTATTAAAATAGAAAGTGATATGGTATACAGAATTAAGTATACTCTAGGGGAGTATAGGGAGGGATTATCCATCTTTGAAAAAATGTCTTTTCTCTAAGGAAAAGAGAACCTAGGAAAAAACTAAAAAAAAATTCTGAAGTCAATTTTCATATAGTTTTCTTCTAAAATTATGATATAGTCTGGTTAGACTAGGTTTCCCCTCCAACAGAAAAAAGAAAGGAATTCTGCATATCCCCATGTTTATCTTTAATTGACCTATTCAATATCAATATATTCTAAAGTGGCTGAGGTCTTCTGAACTTAGATTGGTACAGTGAGAAAAGGCTATGCTCCCTTTGTTTTCCAAATATAAAACACTACTACCCGCAATGACCCTGAATTACCTAAAATAAATGAATGATTGATTGAACTATGAATGAATGAAAAGTATTCATTAAGTACACCATCATCAACAATAGTGAGCATATTATCAAATGATTTACTAAGAGAATTCATTTTGTCCTCCAAACAACCCTGGGATGTAGAGCCTACTATTCCTCCCATTGTACAGAGTGAAGATCCTGAAGCAGACAAAGGCTAAGTAACTTGTCATAGGTCACACAGATAGTGCCTATGTTCCAAGCTGCCCTAAGGGTTTGAGATACAAATACAAAAAAGAAACAGTCCATGCTCCCTCAAGGACCTCACTTTCTAATAGAAAGAAAGAAAGAAAATGTTTTAAAACTGTTTTCTAGAGAAAGGAGTTTTATCCTGGTAGGTCATGATTAATTGATTCATAGGCCCATCAACTGACATGAGCTTTACAATTACAATTGTAATACTGGTTTTATTACTATGGCTAGAACAAGAGGTGGAAATCTTGGGGAATGGATACAACAAAACACAGTCAGCAGATGGAAAGATGGTCTAAATGAATGGCTGGATGAGAACTGAAGCATGGAACTGACTAGGTGAGTTTATACTCACTCACTAGTAAGAATGGCTCACCCTGCCCCCTCCCAAGGGCATTGTAAAACTGAATGGATTAACTTCCCCAGGGATTGGGAGCATGGCAGAATCATTCTGACTTTCTAGTTATGGAAGGTTTCCTTGGTTTTTTTGCTCTTACTGCTTCATCTTTCATACCCAGAACCAACAGTGAAACCTGGGTGATGATAGAAAGATCAGGGCACATGTATATTTGTATATGTATATGTATATACGGGGCTAGATCAACCAAGTATAAGATTTGGACTGTATGCCTTGAAATTTCTCAAGATACTGGCATAATCTTGTTATTCTAGTTAAAAAAAAACTATTTATAAAATGTGAAAATTGAACTAGATGATCTCCAAAACCTTTCTCAGAATTAACATTCTATGGTTTGTTTTTGTAACCTCTATCAACATTCAGGAAAGTGTTTAGTAGTATGAAAATGACTAAACATAAATGAAAATTAAAGAAATTGGACCTAAATCTTTCAAATTAGAAGATATAAGGGGCAGCTAGGTGGCACAGTGAATAGAGCATTGGCCCTGGAGTCAGGAGAAATTGAGGTCAAATAAGGCCTCAGACACTTAACACACACAAAAAAACTAGCCGTGTGACCTTGGGCAAGTCACTTAACCCCAACTGCCCTCCAAAAAAACAAAAACACAAAACAAATTGGGGGATATAAAATCTACCTTCCTATATAGATAGCATTTCTATCACTACTTTAATGCTTAAAGGGTCTATTGTTTCATTGGTAGGATTCTTCCCATCCCTACCTTGCCACCACAACTGATGAAGATTTAAACTGATCAGTGACTTGGTAGAGCGAGAGTCTTTAAGAGTTGTTTATGGATGAAAAAAGTCATGAACCCCATAGCCAATGTTTTTTCTAAGTTTAACTGAACTTGTTCTCAATGAAGGAATTGGAGTCTATCTCTAGGCCAGTCCTTGAAACCATTAAAGTATGCTAAAGATTGGTCACAAGACATTAATTCACTATAGCACAATCTTCAAACACTGTCAGGTACCTTCTTCCACACTGAGGGATCAGCGTGTGATTTTAATAGATGGAAAGATATCATACTCTCAGTTAAAAACTCATTCCCACTCTCTCCAAATAGTAGCAGTTGCTCTATGTTATAGGAGTACATCATTAGTTCTCTTACCATAAAATTCTTCATTTCTTCTTTTTTCTCCTTCCTTCCTTCCTTCCTTCCTTCCTTCCTTCCTTCCTTCCTTCCTTCCTTCCTTCCTTCCTTCCTTCCTTCCTTTCTTCCTTCTTTCCTTCCTTCCTCCCTCCCTCCCAGTTCACTCCTAAACTCATAGAGTGGGCCACAATAGGTCCCTGCCCAAACTCCACTTAATGCCTGTATTTTGCCTTACAGTGAATGTCAATGGTAACTGTTTCTCTTTGGAACATCAACTCTGAGGGTCTTCCTCTCCCAGCTTGATTTTTTTCTTTTTTCTTTTCTCATTAAAAAGGCCATCCCTTGAGTCACTTCTTAAAGAGGCCTATTCAAAGAATGGGTATTACCTCACTTTAAGTGAGTACATGAAAAGGCTTTAGCCTAAAAGGGCCAGAGTCTCCCACTGCATCCTGGGGCACCTCCAGCCATCCTGATGAATACCTGGCCACTGGACCCAGATGGCTCTGGAGGAGAAAGTGAGGCTGCTGACCTTGCACATCCCTTCCTCCCTCAAATCAAAGTTAACTGCAAGTCATGTCAGCATTTTCCTGCCCTCTTCGAAAGAGAAGAACAAACACAACTGTCATTCATGTATACTTGGCTACTTAAAGAAAGGCTCCATTAGTTTCTATGTTGCCTTAGAGATGTGAACAGTTTAAAAACTTATATTCTGGAATATGTCAGGGGGGAAATATGACCAAAGTTAGCAGCCATCAGAACCTTTACAAGGTTAATAATCTAAGTTCTAGTTGGAAATATCACTTTTCAATGACTTGCCCACCACCACACCATTTCTTTTAGGACCAAGCAAAATGGCATTTAAAGTTGTAGCCTGTCATGATTTTTATCTCTCTCCCAAATTCCTGAAACATGATACAAACTAAAACCCTGTCTCCAAATGAGTACCCTGGGTGAGCCCCTTCTCTCTCCGTTTATTCATCTGATGTTTTGGGTGGCTTTTTGATCAAAAGATTTGAATTGCATAGTACTCAGCTTGCCAAAATGTGCTGTCACTTTGTAGTTCTGTACCACAAAACTTGAATCCCAGTTTCTCTCATCATTAAAAGGAGCCAGAAGACAATATTTATCAAATAATTACTGTCCTTTTGGTGTGGGGGTGGCAAATGCACAATGTATATTTGTAATGGGAATGCAAATTTGGAAGATCTTCCCTGCCCCTAGGCTAAAGTGCACCTGAAGCCTGGGGTGGGAGGCTTGTTTTTCAGTAGATACTTTTTGATTGGCCAGTGGGTCCAAAAGGTTGTTACATTCTCTGAGCCAGGAGAAGGCTATATAAGCCCTGATGTGTAGCTTTGTTTTGGGACTCACTTTGAGAAGTGTTCTGTGATTTGATCTGAATTCTGGGAAGTCGTTGTTGAGAGTCCCCCGGCTTTGAAAAACCCAGATGTTGACTGGGTATGGATGTAATGGTTGGACAGTTTGGAAAGCTGTCTACTTGATCTGTTAATGTCTTGATAATTCTGTCTGTATATTTTGAAGTTTGGGGTGCTGACCTTTTTCCCCTGAACAAGGTAAACGATATATGTCTGACTGATTAAAGTAAGCTTGTTAACCCATTTTGAGTTGCTTTCCTTTAACAAAGCAGATCCAAGAACCTGTGGTAGCTGCAAACCCTGAGGACGCTTGGGGTGCTTGCTGCTACAATATTGAAGTCAGTTTATGCTCAGATTGAGTGAATTCCACTTATATTAAATAGAGCATTTAATGATTAACTCTCAAGTCATCCATTTCTTCACACAAAAGCTGGAAGACAGTTTACTGATTCCATTTATACAGGCAGTTGTTTCCCCTGAAGGCTCTACTGGAGCCAAAATGTGTTACGGCAAAGCAGGCACAAAAAAAATAAGCAAAATCATCAAGAGAAAAAAAAGAGAGACATTTGATTTGGCAAAGCAAAGACAGACAGATGGAAGAGAACAAAGAACAAAATAGAGAAATCATTATTTTAAAGTTGTTGCTTTTTTTTAGTGAAAAGTCAGACATTTGGTAAAATGTATTCTCATGTAGGACAGAACATCAAATTTACTTTTTTTAAAAAAAATTTCAGCTCATTTTCCCAAGAAACCCCAAACTATTTACTAAGCTTTTATCACATTTTAAAGATTTAAAATAATGTCAAAAAAATCCAATTTGTAGCCAACATAAAATAAATACAAACCTTCAACTTTAAGAAAGTTTTTAAAAAGAGAATAAATCTTCATTTATTTAGTATACTATAAGCACTGGCCTACCAATGGACTATATCTATATCTATATGTATCTATCTGTTATTTGAGAGACACCATGATGTATTGGATAGATACAGCAATGGATTTGGGGTCTGGAAGACTTGTGTTCAAATCTTGCCTCAGACATTGACTAGCTATGTAAATAGACAAGTAGCTTAACCTCATTGAAACTCTGTTTCCTCTTCCATTAAATGGAGATAATAATAGTACCTACCTCACAGGGTTGTTGTGAAGATTGTATGAGATTATATATGCAGCATGTTTCTGAAGAACGTAAAGTACTTTATAAATGCTAATTATTATTATCCGAGCACCAATCTCAATGTTTGGGGTGAGGGGAGTGGAGAAGTGGGAACAGATAATTATAAGACAATAAATAAGATTAGAGATTTAGGACTGGAAGGGACCTTAAAAGTCATCCAGACTAATTTCATTTTACAAATAAGGCAAATGAGGCTCAGAACAATTAAGTGGCTTGCCTAGTGTCACACAGCTTTGTTGTTGTTTCTGCTCAGTCATTTCAGTTGTGTCTGACTGTTCATGACCCCATTTGGTCTTTTCCTGGCAAAGATAGTAGAGTGGTTGACCATTTCTTTTTCTAGCTTGTTTTACAGATGAGGAAACTGAGGCAAACAGGATTAATTCACTTGCTAGTAAGTATCCAAAGTCAACATCTGAACTTGGGTCTTCCTGACTTCAAGCCCAGCACGCTATCCACTGTGCCACTTAGCTGTCCCTATTACATAGCTAGAAAGTGTTAGAAGCGGCATTTGAACCCAGAACTTTCTGACTTCATTCCAGCTCTCTATCCAATATACCATGCTGCCTTCCATCAGATAAGCTACAGCATAATGGATTTTCCAGACACAGAAACAGTCTAGTCATGGGAAGACTTTGACCTGCACTGGTGGATGGGGACCCACATGAGAAAAATTATGGATCCCTGAAACATTGAAGGAATATGGCCATGAGATGATTATACAAACATCGTTGGGAGGATTTAGGCCTGGATCGTAGTATACATTACCTTTAGCAACACACACCCTATCTTTTTAATAATAAGAATTCAATTACCTATATTTAAAACAAATGCAAAATTAGGCAAACAATTCTAGTAGGAAATGGATCAAACATCCTGTACCCTATAGTCATTACAGTTTTTAGCATAGGTTTTAGCATATTTCATAGCAATGATGGATCACACCAAAAGAAAAAAAAAATTCTTTCTTGGTGGTTCACTAACTGTACTATTAATGCACATAACATATTTTCATGGCTTCTGCCAGTGTTGCTAAGAGATATTCAAGGAGCTATTATATGGAAAGTATATGCTGTTACACAAACAGTGGATTTGGGGCAAAGGTCTCCATGATATATTCTTTGCAACTTAGCTGGGGCCACATGTACAGGGGCATGAGCACAGAACCAGATTGCTTTTTTGTTTGTTTTTAGTTTTTTATGGAGTGCTTACTTGTATCCTGTCCCACATTAAGGTCAGATATTTCACTGTGCTGTGGGCTCTTCTCTACTATTTTCCTACCAGTGAAGTATTACTTTTAAATATGTTCATTCCTTTCTGATATCACCATTATCAATAACATTTTCCCTGTTACTTGAAAACTGAACCTTCAAAGCTCTTGTAGTCCCTTATAGTCAAGTGGATTGATATGAAATATAGCTTTCCTAGCTAGAAAGAGCTGGAGGATCATGGGAGGTGGAAGTTAAAAGAGGAAAGGAGAAACCTTAGAAATTGGAGGCATCAAGTTAATGGCCAGCTGATTTTAATATAATCACAAGCAATCTGAACCTGTCTGGCTTGCCAACCCACTTCAGGAATGTTCCTGAACAGGAAGAAGGAAGGAAATAAGCATTTATTAATCATCTACTATGTGCCAAGTGAGCTAAGCACTTTACAAATTTTACCTCATTTGATCCTCGAAACAACCCTTGGAGCTAGGTGTTACTATCCTCATTTTACAGGTAAAACTGAGGCAGCCAGAGGTTAAGTGACTTGCCCAGGGTCACAAGGCTCATAAATGTCTGAGGCTGGATTTGAACTCTGATGCAATTAACTCCAGGCCCAACGATCTAACTGCCACACTGGATTCTGGTGATTTATGCTCTCTCTACTGCCTCCCCCAATTTGTTCTAATCACCACATGAAGAAATTACATTGCTTACCTGGGGAAACTTTTTGTTCTCTTTAAGTCTTACTTATTTGCCCCCGACTTTTAAAATAGATATTTGTTGTAAATGAGTGGAAAGGAATGAACACCTAAACTTCTCATCCTCAAACCTATATTAAAGCTAGTTCATTCTCATTTTCTCTCTCAAAACAAGACTGAATCAAAGAAAAATATCAAGATTTGGATTATCATTATGAAGAATATGCATACAGTTTTGGGTTTTAGAAATGTTCTCACTCTCATGCTTGCAAAACTCTTTGAGAAACAGAATTTGTCATGGGGCTCATGATTGGAAGTGAAGTGATAGTGTGGAATTATGGCAAAGTAGAAAGAACACTGAATTTGGAGTCAAAGTACCTGTCTTTGAATTCTAATTTTACTACATTCTAACTCTGTAACACTAGACAATTCACTTTACATATCTCTGGGTTTCCATTCTCACATATATAATTTGAATGGGTTGAACTAGTTCAAAAGTATCAAATGCAATCCCGGGCTCAGACACTCAGCACCACACCCAGAAATAACTGGCCGTGTAACCTTGAGCAAGTTGCTTAACCCCGATTGCTTTAAAAAAAAAAAAGTATCAAATGCATGGGTCACATATGACCCACAAGACTCCTAGGCAGGCACTAATCAGATTAAAATGCAATTGAGAAATATTTAACAAAATAAGTAAAAATGTAATAAAGATAGATCATGTTAATATGTTACTTTTTTAAAGTTAATATGGGCCCACAGGAATCTTTATGTATAGTTTACTGGCCTCCATTTCCAACTGATTTTGACATCACTGAAATAGATGATATTAGAAGTCCCATCTGGCTCTAAATTTATGTCTGTATGAACCCATGGTAACAAGCAGCTAGTTTACAAGTTATTAGGTCTACTTCACCAAGAAATGTCACATACTAAAGTTCTGCTCATTGGAATCTGCCAGAGGACTAATGTTAATGAGTTAGCATAGAAATAAGGCAAGATAGAAATTGCCCACAATAGAAGTTTCATTATGCAGGTAACTCTGTGAGGATTAGGAGAGGAAGTAAGGAATTGTTGGGCACTAAAAATTCTCTTTTAGTTCAGAGATGGAAGGAAGTAGCAGCAACAACAACAAAAATAGACAAGTGGTGTTTTAAAAGGGTGAGGTTATAGACTAGGAAAATAGGCCTGGTAAAAGGTTAAGAGATTCTTAAAAGTATTAGGGTAATTTCAGGCAGCTATCTTAAGCTTATTGACAAAGCAGGTTTCATAGGAAAATACTTCACAGTAACTAACAGAGCACACAACAGTTTTAAGTGGGATGATCTGTTTAAAGGCTTAAAATACTGAGAAAGAAGTGGACACCTCAGATAAGGGGATGACAGAAAGAGAATCAACATGGCAGAGCAAGTACAATGGATCAGGAGTGAAGGTCTAGGAGATAGAGCTTGTCCAGATTCCTCAAACAGATTATGACAGAAGGAAAGAGAAGAATTTTCAGTGGACATTAATGGAGATACAAAGTCTAGATTATATGTTAAAAAAAAGAAAGTGAGGAAACAAGATGTTCTGGATAGCAAAGTCAAATGCAGCAAAGATAGTTGTAGTATTATTACAGTTTCAGGAGTGGTGGGCCCATTTGGGGAGGAGGGCAGGGAATTTTTCTTAAGGATTTTGTTGCAACTTCCTCCTTAGCAGCAGCCTGGGCACCAAACTAGGAGGTAATAAATAATTAGTAATACTCTCTAAAGGACTCTTAGTCTGTGAAATTGTTAATAGAGTCCTCCGTTGCATTTCAGTTCAATTCAATTCAACAAAATTGTAGTAAAAACCATGTGCCAGCCTTCTTTCTAGGAACAAGAGATACTAAAATGAAACAAAACAAACACTCAAACGAATAAAAAACCCAGTCTTGATATCTAGGCACTTAAATTCTAAATAAGCTGTTAAGGACTTAGCAGTTTGCAATTTAACCTGCATGATTTACTATGTGAGTTTGACAGAAAAGAAGTTTTTTTGAGAAATTATTACAAATCATGATATTAGGAGGGGAAAATCTTAGAATATCTGTCATATAGCTAATTATACTATGGTTTAATTACTCATGCTACAAATATTAGAAAATTCAGAGCAAGTTTTAGGAATTTGGGGGGCAGCTAGGTGAAGCAGTAAATAGAGCACAGGCCCTGGAGTCAGTAAGACCTGAGTTAGAATCCAGTCTCTGATACTTGACATGCTGTGTGACCTTGGGCAAGTCACTTAACTCCAATTGCCCTGCCTTCCCCCCTCCAAAAAAAAAATTAGTTACTTGGAACACAAAAACCTATGCCATTTAATGGGTTCAGGACCAAAAAAACAATATCAATTATAGTGAAATGTATATAGCTAAATGACTCTAGTACTTCCAGGATCCATGATTTCACCAAGGATCCATGATATGTTTTGATTTCAATCAAAGTCCCTCCACAACCCAGTGTATGATCTTCAAGAGCAGTAGTCACTGCAAACTGTATCACCCTGTAGGCAACTTAGTGATAAATCTCTCTAAACTTAGCCTGGTACTCAAATGATACACATACAGACTATAGCTATGCTTTTGCCCCAAACCTTTCCAGAGTCAGGAAGCTTTCAAGCAGGGCAAGTAGGCAGAACTGTGAATAGAGTACTGGCCCTGGAGTCAAGAACACCAGAGTTCAAATCTAGCCTCAGACCTTGCTAGCTGTGTGACCCTGGGCAAGTTGCTTAACCCTGTTTGCCTCAGTTCCTCATCTGTAATGAGCTGGAGAAGGAAATGGCAAATCACTCCAGTATCTTTGCCAAGAAAACCTCAAATGGCGTCACGAAGAATTAGACATGACTGAACAAAAACCTTCAATCATCCAGGACTATTTCATAAGGCCTCAAAACTGGACTTAAAAGATGCAATGCTTAATTTCCTCCATGCTACATAATTCCAGAACCCATAAACCAGGTTTAGTGTCAAACAATAGGAAAGAGTAAATATACTGATCAGTAATCATACTGAAAATGGAACCCAGGATTAAGTTATTACTCTGAACACTAAGGAAGACTAAGTCATTATCTGTCTCAACAAATCAAATCATAACTAACTAACTCACAATAGGAATCTGGGAACAGGAAATTGTCCATTACACTAGACTCGTTAAGCCATCTGCTTAGGACAAGAAATGCCAGCTTAGTAGAGGACTTGACACTGAGAACAGCGAATTATTTTGAGCTACAGGACATTCTTAATAAAACAGTCAATTCTTGCACTCTAGGTGGCAATGAATCTCTGTTCCCAGGAAGCTCTTTCTAGGAAGTATAGCCAGGAAAGTATCAACATCACATCCTCTGGAAGCATCAAAAGTTAATTTCAAAAGGACAAGGAATAGCTTACAAAAAGCGATGTTGTTATTATTCTTTATGGGATGTCACCTGTATTTTATACTCTACACTGAAAATATCATATAATGACTGCAAATTGTACTTTGAAAGAGGCATAATAATGGGGCAGCTAGGTGGTACAGTGGATAGAGCCACTGCCCTGGACTCAGGAGGACCTGAGTTCAAATACAGCCTCAGACACTTACTAGTTGTGTGACCCTTGGCAAGTCACTTAACCCCAAAGGCCTCCAAAGAGGGTGAAAAAGGAGTCATAATAAGAGGATGTTATAAATATACAGTTATCTCTTCTACATCACAGGGAGTAGTAGGGGTGCAGTGCCTCTCGATCTGGAAAATCTCTGTAAAATTTTTTGGCCCTCCCTTCGTACCAGAGAAGAAGTTTGAAGTATTATGGTATTAAAAGATAAAGTATGTTGATATTATACAATACTATCCATAGGTTTTAGGCATTTCTGAGTTTCTAAACTTTTTCTGTCATCTATGGCTTTCATGTGCCATCTACAGCTTCCACAAAACTCTCCCCCCAAAAATGCCCATTCAATTTCTTCTGTTGACTTGCAATATATCAAAACTGCAATGGAGAAAGTCATGATGTGGAAGGAATGACTTTATTTCTATTGCTGAATTTCAGTTTCCCCAAATGCACACCTTGAGGAAGCCATACAGTTAAGTTTAAAGTGCGGATTTAGAGCCAGGGGGACTAGGGTCTGCGTTCTGTCTCTGCCACTTTATTAGCTCTGTCTCGGGCAAGTTGTCTGTTGAACCCTGTCCACATCTGTAAAACTGATACTCCATTCAACAAATATTTATTTAATGCTTACTATATGTTTTAGACACCTAGGATAGGTGCTGGGATACCAAAATATTCTCATCCTTCAATGAGTTCACTATAGGTATGAACAACATATACACGCAAAAACAAATGCCAAATACATACATGCAAAGGCATTTCCAGAAAGTGAGGGTGGAGGGAAGGGTACAAGTTTAATGTAAAGGCCGCTCTGTTAAGCATAGAACAGGGGTTCCAGTGAGCATAATGAAAGAGTACAGAAAAGGAGGAAAGGGACACCTTTCTAGAAGGGGCTAGTGTGGCTGGGTAGGAGCTAGCAGGGGCTCTTTGGAGAATGGAGCTTTAGTACATGTAGTAGTTTACAGCTCAGAATCACAGGGAGTCTGAGGGCAGAGGTTAGCACTCTCTTCTAAGGAGAAATGTAATAGTGATTTGCTTATCAGTCTTGGAGAAAGAGGTGGAAAGCAGAATGAGGGGATAAATATATATCAGCAGGGTAGAATCTTGCTTGATATTCAAAGGAAAATGATATATGCAATGCCTACTTTATAGGCTGTGAGATAGGCAATTTGTAATCCTTAAAAATGCTATATAGGTATGAGATGTTACTATTATACATAGTAGCTCCCCAATATTATGCCAAATATATGATAGCTAAATCTGATTGAATCCCTCTTTCAGTATCTGATCTGTATCCTCCAGATTGTTTCAAGGCCTTCTGAAATCATGAACTTGGGGTGTTCAGCAGCCACACGTATCAGGTACGTGTTGAGTGCTGTAGAATGTTAACCTTGTAAAGGATGTTAACGATCATTGAGTCTTAGGCCTACCTAAAGAGAAAACCCAAAAGGTCACATCCTGGTTCTAGCAATTACTAATTTTGAGACTGTTGACAAGTTACTTCACTGTCTGGGTCCCAGTTTGTTTATATGTAAAATGGGTGAATGAAACATTTACTATATGCCAAGTATTGTGCTAAGTGTTTGGTATATAAAGACAAAAACAATGGAAATTCTTGCCCTGGAGGAGCTTCCATTCTAATAGGAAGAAACACTGTTGGGGCCAGGGAAGGACATTTTGGTTTGCAATGCTCCAGGAATGATGAGTGCAACCATATGAAAGTAGATTGGTACACCCTTTTTAAGAGCAATGGTAGTAGTGATTTGATTATGAAGCAGCTGACTTAGACCTGCTGTTCTCAAAGTGAGTATTTCCAACATATATTTTCATACTAATATTGATGTTTTATTTTTTTAATATGGTAATTTTTGATAGATATAAGCCACTTAAACAAAAGCTTTTGGGAAGAGTCCTCAATAAGTTTTAATAGTGTTTAGTGTCCTGAGGCCAAAATTTTAAGAACTACTGATCTAGGCTATTTTGTTAGTACTTCCAGCTCTGTATCTATACATGAACAAACACACACACAAACTGAAAAGGAATTCATTTCTATCCAGGAAAGTTCTTTCTGTTTTTTTTTTTCAATATCTCTAATTATTAGAAATATTTCCTCCTTCTATTCAACTGAAATACAACTACTTTGGGGGGAATATTACAGAATAATGTAGAATGGATGACTTTAGGACACCTGACAGGGATACTACAGACTTGACTGCACGAGGTATATGCTCTTGCTGCAAAGCCAATAATGTGCCTGTCTTACTTGTGTAGATGATCCATGTTACACAGTGGGGTGTAAAGGTGACTCAGGGTTTCTAGTAAGCAGTTATACTTCTCCTATAGGCAAAAATTTGGCCACAAAAGCCAGCTTACAGGTCGTATGCAATAAAAATTCTCTCTCTATGTTTTATTGGCTTACTGATAATCAGATTTCTCAAAATATTTTTCTCCTGAATATTAAGTGGAAAAAGTTTGGTAGGATGGTAGCTGTGTAGGTGTGGAAGTCTTATCTTTTCTTTTCTGAAGCAATTAATTATGTGTCCTGTCCTAGGCCAAGAGCTGGGTTCTCAGATTTGCTGGAAAGGTGTTTTGTCTCCTGTGAATTTTAGAATGTGAGGACTTATGGGCACTAATGATCTATATGGATTTTAGAAGTCTCAAGGACCCTAGGAACTAGCCCTGGTTTTGTAGGCCAACAGGCAGGTCATTTGTATGGGATGAAATTGGATCTGGGACATATTTGGCTGCAACACTCACCTTGATAACAAGGTGGAGATAAATCAGAGGGAGAACATGAAGACCAACAAGAGGAAGAACACCTTGGCTGAAGCCCTATTTACGTGATAGTATAAATCCCAGACATTCCCATTTTAAAGCTTTCATGCCACATTAGGCAATGCTTAAACTACCAACAAGAGCAACGAAAATCTAGGGTGAAAACTTCTAAAAGGCATCATAACAGCCTGAATACATTTTAAAAGCAATATCTGTACCCATCTAATAGGCCTCAGGGATATAGTCACCTTGGAGGCACCGGCTCAAGGGAACTATCTGTAAAACCCAATAGCCTCAGAAATTGCATTTGTTTCACAGGGATTAAGACAATTACTTTCACTCTAGTAATATTAGCTCATGAAACAAATAAAATTAAAGAAAAAGCTATTGATGCATTCAAATAAAATATTTGTTCCATGAAAGAGTTTCATTTACAGAACTTATGACTAATAGGATGAGCAGCTTCAATATGAGCAAACAGTTGGCTGCTTATTAAACATACTGAAGATTCCACTCATGCTCCACATTCTCATTTAATTAAAGCAAATGAGCAAATGAGAAAAGGTTCAATATAATAAAATGTTGTTTAATTTAGTATGCTGGAAAATAACTATGTATTATCTATAAACTTTTTATCTTGCTGGTAGCTAACACAGTACTCTGCCCAAAGTAGATGCTTAATAAATACTTGCTGAATTTTTATTTAAATTTTGCATGCTATGTGGGGGGGTGCAAAGTTCAAATAAGAGTCTGTCCGTTACTTTCCATGAGTTTCTAGCCTAGTGGAAGAATAATATACAATAATTATTATGAGGGAAGTCTATTGGACTGGTGAAAACTAATGTTATAGAGTCCAAGGGGTGGTTCTTACTGACAAGGGAGAAGAGAATATATCCCAGAGGTGGTAATATCCTCAGTGGGCTGTAAGAATATAACAGGCCAAGAGGAGAGGGGAAAATCCCTCCAGGAAGAGGGAATAAGGAAATCCATGAACAAAAGCATGGAGGCATGAGGCTATGGTACTCATTGAAGGCATAACAGGATTATTTAGTTTGTTTGAACAATACAGTGCATGGATGGGAACAATATCTGATCAGGCTGGAAAGGACACATGGCATCAAATTATGGAAGACCTGGAAAGCCAACAAAAGGAGTTTCAATATTAGTGGGGGTTGGGGCAGGAGACTAATGTAGAGTTACAAGATTTTGAAGCAGAGGAACAGCATGACCCTATCTGTTCATTAGGTAGATTATCATTATAATATGAAACATAGGAAGCATGAGCTGGAGGTAATGGAAATAGAAAGATCTATTCAAAAGTTGTTAAAATAGTCCGTGAAAGTGGAAATAAATACCTGTACTAGAAGTAGGAAAGAAAATATGGAAGGGAAAAATGTCACCATGAAGGACAAATAAATAGGACTGAAGATCATAGATTTAGAGCTAGAAGAGCCATTAAAGGACATCCAGTACATCCCTCTAACTTTACAGATGAGGACCCTAAGACCCAGACTATTACACAGCTTGCAAATGCCTGAAGCAGAATTCAAGTTCATATCCTCCTGACTATTAGTAGAGCATTCCATCCACTATGCTCTAGCTACCAAACCACCATGGTTACTGACTGGATAGAGTAAGATGAAAGATGACACATAAGACTAGCAGAATGGGAGTGCCACTGATAGAAATAAGGTCAGAAGAATCAACAGGTTCAGGGTGAAAGAGTCTAAGTTTGGTTTTTTACATAAGGAACATGAAATGCTATAAGGCATACAAACAGATGTAAACTTTTGGTAATTTTAAATAGAAGTGTCAGGAGGCACAGTCAAGATGTGATGTAGAAGCAGGAAAACTCCATGAGCTCCCCGCAAAATCACCTCAAATACCTATAAGATGTGGCTCCAAACAAAATTTAGAGCCACAGAACCCACAAAGTGACAGAAAAAATCTCCTACTGAAAGAAGCCTGGCAGGCTGGCAGGAAGGGTCCATCTCAGTGTGCTGGGAGCTGAGCCCAGCTCCCTGTCAGCCTGCCGTTTTAGCCCCAATGTAGCCCTGACCAGCAGTGGGTGGAGCAGACTTCCAGAGAGTGGATCACCAGCAGCTGTGGCAGTTTCCAAAATTATCAACCCATAAATGCCAAAGACAAAGTGAGAGGTCAGTGTAGAACTCTGTTGGAACTGGGGGGACAGAAGCATGATCTGGCCCCTACCCCCAGGGCGAGAAGTGGAGGAGGCACGGTGACCCTGTAGCCGTTGTCACTAGGCTGTTTCAGAGCTCCTGGCCTGCAGATCAAAGGGGGACCAAGCAAGCCATCTTAGGGGTAATCACTCTTGCTTTAACCTGCTTGGATCTGGATCACAGTCTTGGTTGGTGGTCCTGCAGTGTGTAACCAGGTGCCAGAGCTTAAGGGGGCTGCAAAGGGTGCACCCAACTAATAGCTCTGGCAGCTGCAAAAGGCCCAGCAATTTGGGACAATTTTAAATAGAAGTTTCTCTCTCCTCTCTGGCAGCAGAGTTCTACTGTGGCAAAAAGCTCAAAAATCAAGTAATTGAGTGGCAACATGAGCAAGCAAAGGAGGCAAAGCAAGCACAGAAATCAAACCTTACATTCCTTTTATGGGGACAAAAAGGATCAAAGCATGGAAGGGGAGGAAGACAATGAAGTCAGAATTCCTACACCAAAAGATTCCAAGAAAAATATGAGCTGCTTACAAGTCATGGAGGAGCTCAAGCAGGATTTTGAAAATCAAGTAAGAGAAGTAGAGGAAAAATTGGGAAGATAAATGAGAATGATACAAGAAACTCATGAAAAGCGAGTCAACAACCTGACTGAAGAAAATAATACCTTAAAAATAGACTAACTCAAATGGCAAAAGAGGTCCAAAAAGCCAATGAGGAGAATAATGCCTTAAAAAGCCAAATTTGCCAAATGGAAAAACAGTTTCAAAAGCTCACTGAAGAGAATAATTCCTTTAGAACTAGATTGGAGCAAATGGAAGCTAATGACTTTATGAGAAATCAACATACTATTAAACAGATCCAAACAAATGAAAAAATAGAAGGCAATGTGAAATATCTCACTAGAAAAAACACTGACATGGAAAATAGATCCAGGAGAGATAATTTAAAAATTATTGGACTACCTGAAAGACAAGATAAAAAAAAAAAAAGAACCTAGAAATTATCCTTCAAGAAAGTCTCAAGGAAAACTGCCTTGATATTTTAGAACCAGAGGGCAAAATAGAAATGAAAAGAATTCACTGATCATCTCTTGAAAAAAGAAAACTCCTAGAAATAGTATAGCCAAATTCTGGAGTTCCCAGATCAAGGAAAATATATTACAAGCAGCCAAGAAGAAACAATATCAATATTGTGGAAACACAATCAGGATAACACAGGATCTAGCAGCTTCTAAAGGGATATTGGGGCAGCTAGGTGGCGCAGTGAATAGAGCACCAGACCTGGAGTCAGGAGGACCTGAGTTCAAATCTGGCCTCAGACACTTAACACAAAAACTAGCTGTGTGACTTTGGGCAAGTCACTTAGCCCTGACTGCCCTCCAAAAAGCAATTAATTAATTAATTAAGGCATAGAACAGCTTGGAATATGATATTCCAGAGGTCAAAGGAACTAGAATTAAAACCAAGAATCACCTACCCAGCAAAACTGAGTATAAAGTTTCAGGGTTAAATATGATCATTCAATGAAATAGATGACTTTCAAGTATTCTTGATGAAAAAACCAGAGTTGAATAGAAAATCTGACATTATATACAAGAAGCAAGAGAAGCATGCGAAGATGAACAGGGAAAAGAAATCATAAGAAACTTATTAAAATTGAACTATTTACATTCCTACATGGAAAAAACAATAATTGTAACTTATGAAACTTTTCTCAGTATGAGGAAAGTTGAAGGGAATATATATGTGTATATATATAATCTTGCCCTACCAGAAAGTCAGAGGAGGGATGGGAAGAATATAGGAGTAGGAAAGAGCAGATTGGGGGAGGGAGTATTCAGTGGGATCGCTGTTTTGCGGTGGTGGGTAGGGGAAAGATGGGGAGAAAATTTGTAACTCAAAATCTTGTGGAAATGAATGTTGTAAACTAAAAATAAACATAAAACTAAAAAAAAGAAATAGAAACGTCAGAAGGGACCCCACACACATCTCTTTGGGCATCACTTGCATAGATAATCATAATGAAAGTTGTCAGAGTGAATGGGATTGCCAAGGCAAAGTAAGTAGAGTGGGAAGAAGTGATGGTCTAGGACAGAAACTTAGGAAATGTTCTCATTAAGATGTCTGTAAGGGAATGAGGAACCAATAAATGAGAAAGAGAAGGTAGATGAGCTAAATAATTTTGTATTATTTTGTGCTATAATTGCAAAATCTAATATTTTGCTGGAGTGAAAAAGAGAAGTAGCTTATAAAAGATAAATCTTTTAAAATCGGCAGCAAAATTTATCTTCCACAACTAAACAGGAACAGTGGTAATTTAGAGAAAGTTGACAGGGGGGCAAACAATGTGACACAAAAGCTGGTTAAAAGTCATATCTTGGAAATTGTTTAACCTGGAGAAGAGATGGCATAATGGTAAAAACTAATTTTTGGTTGCACTCATCAGTCATAGCAAGGCTTGTCATTGGAATAGACTAAAAACCAAATCATATTACAAGTATGACCATTCTACACATGGCAAAATAATGGTTTAACATGATTATCTATTTAGAGGAATTAAATATACTTTGAAACACTAACATTATAAAAGAAATTCACTAATAAAGTGCATTTTGTTTCCATTTTCACAAAAGAAATAAAAATAAAGAAAATAGATTACAACTTATTTCATGAAAATTTGCAATATAAAAGAATAAAGCATGTCCTTGAAAACCAGTACTATCCTATACACCTAATAACTAAAATAAATCATCATAGGTATGAGGAAATCCTATAGTGAATCTAAGAATTATTAGGTAATTAGTCTTAGGAAACAACTTACTTAATACTGTGTATCATAGCTTCTTTTGGAATGTAGCTTACAGGAACATTTGTCAATGGCAAAATCATATAGGTTTTAGAACCTGATCTTTATATTTAATTATATTCCAAGTAAACAGAAAAAAATAGAAATTTGGGAAATTGTTTTATCAATGTAGATAGTCAAAGAAAATCATTCAGACAAAAATAAAACAAAATACTATTTTAGATGGCAAATTATTCAAATAATTATTAAAAACTATTTCATTTTGTTTAAGTCCATAAAAAAGTCAAAGTGTTGTGACAGCAAACTGGTCACTATATTTCTTACAAATATTCTTAATTCTGATTCTGCGTTGGTTTACAATGGATACAATCTGAAGTCAACTATGATGATCATGAAGATTGGATGTGGCAGCTTTACTAAATGGTCTTAATGAGATATGCTAGTCTCTGTTGGCTTCATATAGATATTACTGTGTTCTGTGTCACATGAAGAGAGGGAGAAAGAGTTTAAAAGGCTCTGAGCGGGGGGAGAGGATAGAGAGAGAGAGACAGAGAGACAGAGAGAGACAGAGAGAGACACACACACATACACGGATATACCTTGGGCTTCTGCACTGGATTTTTTTAAAAAAATCAATTTGTTTCAATGGGTAAAAGTAGAAAACCTATATCTACCATAATTTAAACTCTATCGTGCCAATAACAGTCTGATTAATTAAATGAATTCTGGAAGGCCAATTGTTGAACTAATATGTATAACCAACCTTTCTACCCAAGCAAAGACAGAATCAATTACTAGATTGTAAATTATTTTAGGTGAGCAACTACATCTTATTTATGTTTGTATGCCTGACCATAACTAACACAGCATTTTATAGAGAATATAAATAAGGGTAAAATGTATAATTATTGAATATTGGAGAATTTCCTTTTAATCTTCTTACTTTGTTAACATTTTCAAACATATGTGACATTTGGACATGATCACTTTCATTTTCAACAATAGAGAATAAGCTAGATACATTACAACAAAAGAGATGGATTATAAATGATTAACCTTTAGAAAAAGTAGTAATGGGAAATTGAGAAGTCAGTAACTCTTTACATTTTGATATAATATGCTTTCTTTCACACAGGAAGATGCCAGGGGTTCCCCCTTTGAGTTATCATTTCCTAAATGATAACTTTTTATATGGTTATCCATATTCCTATTCCTGTCTTCTTTACAATCATACCATTCCGTGATAATACTTCTTGGGTTAAATGCATGTCTCTGATTATGAAAAAGTGTTTTATTTTTCTACATGATACTAACTGATATAAACATGGGTCAAAAAGCCAAGGCTGTAGACCCATCAGAATCAAGTGCTCAACGGTTACACTAAGCATCAAAGGCAAATACCATGTTTGGAATAGACAAGCTTTAGAAGCACAATCCTACTTACCACAGTTGGCTTCATCTGATGCATCAGCACAGTCTGGATCCTCATCACAAACCCATAGCTTAGAAATGCAGTGTTTGGTAGTTTTACACTGGAAATAGTCTGGAGAACAGCTGTTTTCCACTTTAAAGGAAAACATATATTATAGTTGGTTCTATTTAAGAAACAATCTTTGAAAGATAAATGAATTATTCAAATTGGTTTAAGAATGTTAATTAATAGGGAATTTGTTATCTTTTAGTAAACCAGCTCTGAAGGTTGATTGTATTTTTTCATGAAATTTTTCCTGATATATTTTTTCCTTATGAAAAAGAGACTGCTTTCTCTTTTAGTGATATTTAATACAACAGAAAAAATCTTCAGAGTTATTGAGTTTGAGGGATGGAAACCAATAAAGCAAAAATTAAAATATTTGTGACATTTCACAATTTATTTGTTCACTTTGTTCACCAAAAAAGGAGATGAGCAATTCTATTATATGAAGTTAATGAATCAAGATGGTTTTTAGCATCCAGAAGCATTAGGGAAATAAGAGAAATACAAACTGCTACCAGAATCTAAAAATTGTGTGTTAAGGATTGGGGAAGAAGAGATGAAAGGAAGAATCTGATTGTAAACTGCATCACAAATCCAAGTTTAATGGATCAGCTTTGAGAATGGCTAACAATAAAGAACTGGTGCTGACTTTATTCTGTATGTGCCATTTTAATCAAATTGCTGGATGACTGAACATTATTTACTGATAAAAGTTCTAAAGTAATAAAATAAAACTTCAGTGAGACAGAAACTGTTGACAACAGTTTTGTAGACAGTTGGAAACTTCAAAAAATCTCTGACATTTTGACACCTTTTTCTCGGAAAAGAAAATATTTTCTATTTATTTAGTTTTGTTTTTAGGTTGGGAATGGAGAAAAAGGTGAAGCAACATAAAGAGGAAGGTAGTTTTATTTTTGTTATTGTTTCTTGGAGTGAATTAAGTAGAAAGTCCCTATTATATGAAGCTCTATTACATGAAAACATTCTATAATATTATTTCCCAAGACATTTTAAAATTATACTTAGCAACTCAGATCCAACATTAAGAAAAAATTCCCCATATGATAAATTATATTTTACTTATTTCGTAAGTATAATATCTACTTAAAAAGAATACCTGGCCCATGTGACTGAAATAATGAATTCATTTGGAAAATCAGAATAAATAATATAAATAAACTATCCCCTTTTTTCTAGTATAGTGAAAATGCAATTATTGAACAAATGGGGATTTTTTTTGATTGTTTCTCTCATTAAAAATGTGTATCTTGTTTTTTAACATTTTTTTCTCCGCCATATCAGGGCCCCCCCCCCCCAATGGAAAGCTGAATTTTAAAAGATAGCTATTAGAAGGATGAATGTACTGAGTAGTTCCAAGGACGCAATCTTTTAAAATACTGTATTTAGAAGATTGGACTCCATTCTAAAATGCCTAAGGGCACTCTATGAAGGAAAGTTTACAATCAGTTTTCTTAGCCTATGTTTAGTGGCATAGTTAGGATAGAAAATATTATGAAAAGTTTCCTTTAACATTTAAAAGGAATAGTCAATAATTAACATTTGTCCAAAAAAGAAGTGGTTGTTTCCTCTACGAGTCTATGCCAACTGAAACTTTTCTAGCTTAAAGCAAAATTTCCAAAAAGCCAAATTAAAATATAATTGATATCCTTTCTACTTCCTCTAAGAATGACAACTTTTCCTGATACGAATGTGTGAATTTATTGTAGGGGGACAATCTAATATATGTCAAATATATTTCATTTTGTGTGAAGGGCTTTTTGCCCACAATTAAATCAAGTCTGTTTTAGAAAGTTATTTCATTTTTCTTTTTACCTAAGTATTACAGAACAAGACATGCAATTAAAACAAACACAAAAATCTATAAAAGAAGATGATTTCTAGGCCCTAAACAGGGGCCTAGTTATCCTAACTGATTAAACAAATTCAGATAAAAGATTGTGACCAGACCCTTACAGTCAATTGTAATAAAATCTGACCTGGAACAGTAATCAGAATGGTTCTTTGTAAAAAGTATGCTATATTTTCATGCAGATGTCACTTGCAATTTAGGAATATCAAGTGGGAAAAAAAGCTGTTAAAGAAAAATGATGGTGAAGTTTGAGTTGTGGCCACTGCTGATGTTGAGATAATGGTCAATTAACACCATACAAGACAAATACTTCCACCTTTTTAAAAATAATAATGGTGATGGAGAGGAGGAAAATTACACTTAATAGCAAGAAAACTAATTTCTTTCTTGAAACTTTTTCATGATTTCCAACTGTCTTTTTGTTAAGGTAACATTTTTGCATCTCTGCTTGCATTCACTGCACACTAGCATTTTAAATAGACCACCCAAGCTGTTTCTGTTGAGTCATGGCCTGACTTGGACACAAGGCTAC
>NW_027186783.1:35984-42884 GCF_028583685.1 Petaurus breviceps papuanus | reverse complement strand
CTCTCTCTCTGTCTCTCTCTCTCTCTCTCCCCTCTCTGTCTCTCTCTGCCTCTTCTCTCTATGTCTCTGTCTCTCTCTCCCACCCCCATCTCTCTTCTCATCTCCCCCCATTTCTCTCTGTCTTTCCTCTGTTTCTCTCTCTGTCTCTGCCAAGACACTCCACTAGAATTCTCTTTAGCTTCCTTAACACTGGTCCATAAATCAGTGCTCCTTAATCTGTAATCCAACCAGTTCCTAAGTCACTAAACTATCCTCTGTCTATCTTGTCCACAATGAAGCTTCATCAAATACTTTGCTAAAATCTAGGTAAATCATGTTTATGCTTCTCTGCCAATTGAGTCCTCAGCTAAAAACGGAAGCGAGGCTTGTCTAACTTGTTCATTCCTTGTGAACCCATGTGCTCACAATCCATTTATTGACACCATGGTCTAGTGTTTCCAGGCATCAGAGCTGATGCTCATGACATCTTCTCCTTTGTGAAACTTGCGTTGTTTGCCCACATTCGGGTCTCTTCTTCCTCCCTGGTTCTCTGGAGCCCCTCCAAGGTCACTGACAGTGATGCAGAAATCCTCTGCCAGTTCTCTTGATGCCTTAGTGCCCCAGGACATGGTTCATCTGGGCCAGGTGACTTGAAGAGTTTTAGGGCAGCCAGGTGTTCTCTTACCATCGCCTCACTGATCCTGGCCTCGTTTCACAGAATCACAGGATGTCTTGGGGAGGGATCTCAGAGATGAGGTCTTCTAGTCCAATCTGTACCTGAGCAGGCATCTGCACTGCAACATACCTGACCCATAGTCATCCAAACTTAGTTTAAATACCTTCAGTGACAGGGAGCTCACTGTCTCCTGGACCAGCTCTCACATTGAGCCTACTATGTCCTCTTCTCACTTGCCCTCTCTTCCTCTCTCTTAACTTCATCACCACTTTTGCTCTATGATTTTCAGTTTGAAAGTCATTGTTCTTGATTGAGAAAACAGAAGAAATGTGGGTGCGAGTGGCTTTGTATGCATCATTGCTGAATTTGGGACTGGAAGGGTCCTGAGAAATCATTTCACCCAATTCCCTTTTCATAATAGGAAGAAAATCTTACAAAGAGGTCAAACTAACTGCCAGGCATCACACAGCTGAAAAGTGGCAGAGTTGGGGTTGGGTGCTAGCTATCCCACAGTGAAGCCAATGCTCATCCCCTGTTCCTTGCACTGTACCAAGTCAAAGGCCCACACCGTGGCCCCAGGTGGGCTATGCAGCATTTATTCCAAAGCTGACATCAGTCCAGCACTTCCTGGGCTGTCAGGGCAGTCCCTGCAGTCATCTCTCCCTTCCTTTCTTCCTCAGACTCCCCTGTGATGGTAGTGTCAAACTTTCCCCCAGAGAACCCCTCCTTTTGTTCTGGGCTTGGGAATCTGCTTTCCAGTTGTCCATCCCATCTGGCATTTGCCTCTTTGCCTCATGAATGTCTGGGCAATGCAGCCACCTGCCTCCCTGTCCATTGCTATCATTGCCACTTCATGCCCAAGGCTTATGGGCTCAGTTAAGTTCAGAACAGTGTCCCTCATCTCTGTCTCTACCTCATCCAGTTGGAATTACTGGTAAGGTAGGCAGGAATTTCTCATGTTTTCTTCTTTCAGCAGAGAGAATTCTTTGACTGGATGATGCTAGACAAGGCACTTGACCTATAAGTCTCAGTTCTTGAATTTGTAAGATGGCTGTGAAAATATCCATGCTATTGACCTCACAGGATTGTTATGGGAAATGAGAGCTAATCCCCCCCTGTCCACTTGGAGTATTCTCCCTTCATGCTCCACATAACCCATACCCTTCAGATTTTCCCTCCAGGAAAATCTCTCTCCTTCACCATACTCCCCCAAGGGCTGGGTGGCATCAGGATGGCTAAACTAACAGGTGGTGGAGTGGGATAGAAGAGGAAGACAGGGTGGGAATGGGGAGGGCACTGGGTTTTGCTTCAGCTTTGAGGAAAATATGTTTTTGGCACCTCCCATTTTTCTTTTTGGAGACACAACTGCACCATCATAGGTAGACAGAGCCTTCACACTCCAGCTGCCCATTTGTTCCCTTCCCAGAGCTGCCCTCCAAGAATAGCATTCAAAGCCTCACCATCCGAGATTATTCATCTGCTATAATGTCTTTCCTCAAGTGTCTGTCCCCTGAGGTGACAATAGGCCAATGTGATAAACTCTTGCAGAATCATAGCATCAGGGTTATGCAACCATGTAACACTCCTGACCCAGAACTCTCTCTACCAGAGCCCTAACAAGTGGCCATTCAACCTTTGTCTGAAGACGCCCAATAATGGGAAACTCAGCAACTGAAAAAAACAACCCATTGCACTTGAGGATGATTCTAATTTTTAGACAGTTTTTTGCCTGACATAAAGTCTAAATCTGCCTTTATGCCTTCTATCCAGTGGTCCTAGCTCTGTCCCATGAGGTCAAGAAAAACAAGTGTAACCCCATGTATACAGGGCAGCCCTTCAGACACATGAAGAGAGTGTTCACGCTCCTCCTAACCCACCCACCCCATCCCAAATTCTCTCTTCCAGACTAATCATGTTCAGCTTCTTCAGCCAATGCTTTTCCAGCATGAACTCTAGGCTTGTGACCATCTTGGTCACCCTCTAGCTGATCAATGCTTATTAGCCATTTGGGGTTTTTTTTCCAGTCCAAGAGCCATCCTTCTTGGGAGAGAAAATAGAAGAAATATCAGCACGAACTGGCCCTGTCTTCTTTCCATCATCAGTTCTCAGCATCTGTCCTTTCAGAGCATCAGCCCCGTCCCTTCTCTGATCCTTCTTCTTTCCCCAGTTTCTCCCAAACACGCCTTCTTTGCTGTTCTCATTCTTCCTTTCCAGACTCAGTTCATTCTGAGCAGAGGCACTTCCGTTATTCTGATGGAGAATTGAAGTCCTCCATCCCTGTCTCATTAAGCCTCTGTCAGATTGATGATCTGTTTCCAGACAGCTCATCTATTTACTCCTTTTGTTCAGGTGGTCTCTAGTATGCCCCAATGACTATATTGCTTCTGTTTTTCCTTTTCTTAAGTCAACAAGTTAAGTGAACAAGTATTTATTAAGTACTTATTTTATTAAGCACTAAGCACTGACTAAACAAGGCAGTTAGATGGCTCAATGGATAGAGCAATGGACCTGGAGTCAGGAAGACTCATCTTCATGAGTTCAAATCTGACCTCAGACTCTTACTAGCTGTGTGACCCTGGGCAAGCTGCTTTTCCGTTTGCCTCAGTTTCCTCATTGTAAAAATGAGTTGGAGAAAAAAATAACAATGGACTACAGTATCTTTGCCAAGAAGACCCCAAATGGAGTCAGGAAGAGTCAGACTGCCTTAAAATGACTCTACAACAACAATTCACTAAACACTGGGGCTATAAACAAAGACACAAAACAAGCCCTTGTTTTTAAGGAGTTCATGGTCTAATGAAGGAGACAATGTGCAAATAACTATGTACAAACAAGATATGTACAGGATAAATTGAAGATAACCATTGAGGGAAGGCATTAACAATGACGAAGAGCAGGAAAGGTTTCTAACACAAAGTGTTGGGCATTACACCTAGGTTGTGAGCCTGGGTAACTAGGAAGATAGTGGTGCCCTCCACAGAAATAGACATAGACCAAATGAGGAGGAGAAGATAGTCAGTTCAGTTTGGACATGTGGCGTTTAAGATGTGTACAGGACATCCAGTTTGAGATGTCTGATAGGCAGTTGCAAATACTAGACTGAAGGTTAGGAGAGGAGTTGAAGCTTGATAAGTAAATCTGAGAATCATTGGTAGAGAAATTACAATTGAAGCCACAGGAGTCAATGAAATCACCAGGTGAAATAATAAAAGAGGGATAGTAGAAGACAGTTCAAGACATAGCCTTGGTGGTCACCCAGGGTTAGTTAGTACGACCCGATTGAGGACCTATAAAGGAGTCTGAGAAGTGGTCAGACAGGTAGGAGGAGAATCAGGAGAGAACCATGCTACAAAAACCTAGAAAGCAGAGTGGTATTCAGGAGAAGAGGGGCACGGAGAGTATCAACAGCAGCAGCAAGATCAAGTAGGGTGAGGACTAGAAAATGCCATTGGACTTGGCAATTAGGTGATCCTTGGAAACTTTGGAAAGAGCAGTTCCTGTTGAAGGTCGAGGTCAGAAGCCAGATTGTTGAGTTAATAGAGAGTGAGAGGACAGGAAGGAAAGGGACTCATTATAGTTGGACTTCCCAAGAGGTTTAGCCAGAAGAGGCAAGAGAGCAGGGATGATAGTTAGTGGAGATGGGTGGCCCAAGTTACCTTTACCCCAAAGCTCATCACTATTTGCCAGATCTGGCTTCATGGATTCCTCACATAAATATGTATATATACACACACACACACACACACACACACACACACACACACATATATATATATATATATATATATATATGTCAAGATGCTACTGACTTCCTCCACTTTTCTATTCTGTTCCTTTGAGACAAAGAATAGAGTCTATATGAGAGTCTTGAGTGATCTCCCAAAAGCCTCAGTGACTCCTGTGAGTTCCAATTTTCCTCCTGACATTAGGCTCTTTGCTTTACTTTGCTTGTTACCCAGACTTTAAGCATCTGCAAAAATGCTACCCGTGGGCCCTAACTCACCGTGCTGTAAAACTCGTAAGGAGCCAGTGTGATAATGCATCTAGGGGCTTTGCAAACTTCAAAGGGCCATATAAATGACAGCTGTTTCCATGCTTCAAGCCCACTCTTTTCTTGGATGTTGACGACTATGAATTTGGTCCATCTTCATGGTTGTCCTCCTTCCTCATTTGAGTTATTCATCATAGTATCGTAGGTACTAGGCACCACTGGCAGTTTCTCTCTCCGTCTTCCTTTTCCCTTTCAATCTCTTCTACTTAGATTCACCAGACTCCACGGAAATGTATTTTAACAACTTTCCTTGTGTCCAGCCAAGAGCTTATATTTTTGAGTCTTGATCCAGACATGACAATCCCATTCTCAGACATCATCTTCTTCACCAACCCCCCAAGTCTATCTCTTCCAAGTCCTTATTTTTGGTCAGCAGCAGTGATGACAACAGGACCTGTACCCCTCACCTCTGCCATTGTTTGTCAGTCATTGTCATCATGAGCAGCACCTTCCAGTTTCCTTCTGGTCCTATCATTTATCTGTGTGAATCACTTGAGGTGGGCAGTGTCCTGTTTCAGGAGATGCTCTGTAACCTCCTGATAGCTCCTAAAGTGAGCTCAACAAATTGCTAAGTTGCTGTCTTTCAGTGAGGAGTCTCCAGTACCGTTACTTGCCTCTCCTCCTCTTTCTTACTGGATGACCTTTCTTCAGCATGGCACCTGTGGAGCCACATCAGTGGGCCAGTCAGTACATTCGAGCTTCTTGATTGCATGGACTGTTTGCCTTTATATTTCCAACATCTAACCCACGGCCTTGCATTGGGGAGGCACTTCATATAAGCTTGTTAACTCGAACAGTTCCTTGGAGTATAAGGAACTTCCACCTCAGGCGGTCCAGATCCCTGTCCCTCCATGGGAAGAGCCTCCAATCTGATACTTAACTTTAAGGGTTTAGCCATCAGACTCCTTCACTTTGTTCTCTGTACCACATTTTTTATTCTCCAACCTTGTGATATAGATCACAGTTCCTCTCTCTGTCCTCTCTCCTCTCTCTGTCTCTGTCTCTCCTCTCTCTGTGTATCTCTCTGTGTCTCTCTCTGTCTCTGTCTCTCTCTCTATGTGTCTCTCCCTCCTCTCTCTCTGTCTCTCTTCTATCCTCTCTTCTCTCTCTTTTCTCTCTCATCTCTGTCTCTGTGTCTCTGTTGTCTCTGTGTCTCTGTCTCTGTGTGTCTCTCTCCTCTCTCTCTGTCTCTGTCTGTCCTTCTCTCTCTCTCTTCAGTTCCTTGTCCTTTGATTTCTCATTGAAATCCTTTCTTCTATTTTCAAGGAAAATGTCAGTCTCTTCCATAATATAGAGAGGGGGAGGGGGAGGGGGGTTCACTAAGCCTCTTCACTTTCTCCTCTTGGAGTAAGACCAATCAGAACTTTGAATCACAGAGAGCCATCACTGGACTGCAACAGAAATCCAACCAGAGCATGCTCTCTGCCTGTCACTGCACACTCCCTTCTATTTTCCATTACTATTTTCTATTCATTACTAAATTTCTATTTTCCATACTTGGTAGAAGTAAGATGCGCAATCCCCCCATAGAACTACCCTGGTTGTTTTGGTTGGGTTAGGAAGGCTAGCTTCTGCATTCTTCTTGCCTTTCCAGGTACCAAGTGCACCTCCCGAGTGCTTTCTGAAGACAATAACCCTTCTTTTACCTGACCCAGGGGGTTGCTGCTGGTGGTGGGAATGTCAGACCACGGTGTAGCATGGAGAGAAACAGGGCTGGAAAGAACCTTAGGGATCATTTAGTTCAATCCTATCATTTTATAGATGAGGAAATTGAGGCACCAAGAAAGTCAGTCACTTGTCCAAGGTATTGTAGATAGCAACAGAGTTGGAATCAGAACCCAGGTCACGTGACTCTAAATTCAGCACTCTCCACTGTCTCATGCTCTGTCCATCAGGGAGGGGTGTGCAGGTTCCTCCATCTCGTGTAGTTACTCCTCTGGCCATGCCCATGGTGAGCCTGATTGTTCAACAAAATGGCAGGACCAGGTGAGGGGGGTGGCATACGTGGCTGTGTGTGAGAATGTGAGTCAGACAACCTGCTAACAAGAAGTGATGCAGTGTATTAGGAGCAAAGTGGAACCAGACAGCTAGCAGGGTCCTGATGAAGGAGAGATTCTACAGTGGTGGCAATGTTGATGCTAGTGACAGGTGACCATCAGGGTGAAGGGATGGCCATGGGGACAGAGGTGACAGG
>NW_027186783.1:28755-35974 GCF_028583685.1 Petaurus breviceps papuanus | reverse complement strand
GACCATCAGGGTGAAGGGATGGCCATGGGGACAGAGGTGACAGGGATAAAGATAATGGAGATTTAGATCGCCCACATCACAATGTTGATTAATGGACATTTGGGTGTTCTGGCAATGAGGATGGTAATGGCGGTGATGGGCATGGGATTCTTATGGGTCTGGGAGTGAGGTGATAAGGGGGATAGTGGGGATGGAGGCGAAGATAGAGATAATGGCAGGAGGGCAATTAAGGTGGTGTTGGGGCTATGATGATGCAGAGGAGGAGGAAGCTAATGAGGATAGGAATGAGAAAGGGATGATAGAGATGGAAGGCTATTACAGTGATGGGGGTGAATGGGGATGGGAAGGAAGGAAACAATATTTTTAAGTGCCTACTATGTGTCAGGCCCTATAGCGTTTACAAATATCTCATTAAGTCCTCCCAACAGCCCTTTGAGGTAAGTGCTATTATTGTCTCCATTGTACAGTTGTGGAAGGTGAGGCAGTCAGAGATCAAGTGACTTGCCCAGGGTCACCCAGTATATATCTAAGGCTGGATTTAAATTTAGGTCTTCTGGACTCTGAGCCCTATGCTTTACCCACTGTACCCCCCTAGCTTCCAGAATGGGATAGTGGTGATAGGGATGGAGTTGATACTGGCAGTGACAGAGAATGGTGGTGACTGGGATAGGATGGAAGACAATCGGGGTGAGGGGGGAGTGTTCATTTTAATTCCATTTTTGTGTAAACTACTCTAGCCTAGGAGGGGCACCTTGGGGGCATCAGGGAAATGGTCACCAAGGAGAGAGGAAGGGGCTTCCTTCTGACACCTGTCTCCACTCTCCATAGGTGTGGCAAACATTGGCCACCAGAAATCTCGTGACTTGCATTCTGGTCCCAACTTTGCCCTTACTATCAGGGGCAAGGCCCTTTCTGTACCTCAGTTTCCCCTTCTGAAAATGAGATTAGAGGAAATGACCTCTGAAGCCTCTCCCAGCTTTCAAGCTCTCTTGTCTACAAACAGCAGCTGGCAGATGAGGGGGATTCGAGACTGCTTGACTGCTGTGACAGCCCTGAGCCTCCCCCCTTCCTTCCCAAAGCTGGACCAGGTCCCAAGTGCCCACAGTGTGCCTCTGCCCCCCTCCCCACTGGAGGGGCTGATGCAAGAATGAGGCGATAATGAGCAGGTCCTTCCTGCAGCCGCTTCCCACGATTCGCCCAGTGCATTCACATCGGAAACATAATTGCTGCTGTGTTGTTAATTCACATGGGAGCTTTAATTAAGGTAGAATTTAAGTAAAAGACGCATTTTGCCAAATGAATACATTATGTAGAATACCCCCCCAAATTACCCCCCAAAAGCCCAGTAAGCAATCAGTTTTGACGTCATTCTTATTTCTGGCTCAGTAATTTCAAGGCTCTCATAGACATCAATTTTCTTAAAGAGCCACGTCTCTTCTTAGGGGCTTTAAGAATGGCCTGCTTCTGGATGGAGCCACACCATCACCTATGGAGGGGGTGCTTGGTACACAAGTCATGTGGCCACCCTAGGAACACAGCCAGCCTTCCTCTCTAGCTTTCCTCACCTCCCACTGCATGGCTTTTAAACAAACTACCTTGGAATCAAGAATAACAGAACTTCAGAGCTGGAAGAAGCCCCAGACGCCATCCAGCCCAATGAGTACACTGCACAGGGATATAGAAAGTCTTCTCTAATTTCCCCAAGAAATGACCATCCCATCCCTCAGTGGTGATCTCTAATGAGGGGCATCCACTACCTCTCACGGTGCCCCAACCCTCTCCAGGAGCATTCAGACCATGAAGAAGCTTCCTGACATCAACATAGCTCTCTATAGAACCCTCATCCATTAGCCTAGTTCTACTCCTTGGAGCTAGAGGGAAAAGAGAAGGAAACAAGCATTGATTAAGCACCTACCATCTAACAAGCATGCTGCTAAGGGTTGGCCCTCACAACAACCCCAGGAGGTAGGCGATATTATTATCACCATTTTACAGATGAAGAAACTGGGACAGAGGGCAAGTGACCTGCCCAGGTCACCTGTGCCCTGTGGTGCCCCCTAGCTGAACCAGGCTAATCCTTCTTCCACATAACAACCTTTCAAATACTTGGAGACATTTTCAGATTCTTCTTAAGCTATCTCTTGTCCTGTCTCAGCTCCTTCACCTGGAATCCCATGCTTCTACACCCCCAACTCCAGTCCCTTCTTCTCCAAGCTGAACATCCCCTGTGCCATCCATCAGTCCCCATAAGGCATGACTTGAAGGACCATCACCCTCCTGGCTGTCCTCTAGGTACAATCCAACTCACAAACCCTGGTGCCCAGAATGGAACAAAATATGGCAGAAGAGACTTGATCAGGGTTGAGGCTGAGAGGATATCTCCTCCCTAGTCTTGAAAGCCATGCCCCTTGGATGCAGTCTCAATTCTCATTAGCTCTCTTGGCTGCCTGATCACACTGCTGGCTCACACTGAGCTAAAAGCTCCCCATGTGTCTTGGAAGTGCCCAAAACACATTCTTCTCTACGCCTCGAGGAGGTAGAGAGTGCAGGAATCAATATCCTTGTTTTACAGATGAGGAAATTGCTGATGTTTCCCTCTGAGTACAGATGAGAGCTCCCATGTTTTGGCCCAGGTTGTCCAACTAGCAAGGGCTGCAGTCAGAACCAAGAGTAGTTGGGCTTTTGAACTCCATGTACCCTTTCTACTTTGTCAAGATACTAATACCCAGTCTAATGAATTCATAGAGGATGCAATGGCCCCTCACATATAGCACTGCTGGAACCTGAATGCTCACTGTATGTGCTGGCATATCTAGGCACCTTGTGCCACTGGGACAAGAGCCATATCTATTGATTCCAAGGGGCTCTAATATGTCCACAGACTCACAGGGTGCTGTGACCACAGGCTCCTGGGGATGCTGAATTAGCTGCTTTGAATTGAGATCAAAGAAGAGACAGGCATGACGCTCAGGCTGGGGGTGGGGGAGCAATGACCATAATGAGCATCTGAAAGCAGAAGTATTTCTGGACCCTCTTTTAAAAAATGGGAGCGAAGGGCTTTGGGCCAGAGATGTAGTGCATTTATGAGGGCTGGCAATGTAGGTGTTTTACTGGAGTCCTCTGAATGTGATCAAGAGGGTTTTCAACTGAAAATGAAGGGGGAGGAAGAAAATGTCCATACCAATGTGCCAGGCTGTGGAGCACTGAGAGCAGCAGGTGTAATCAAAGGGACAAAACCATTCTAGATGATCAGTAATTGGCAGGAGACCAAATCCATGAAGAGAGCCAGAGAGAAAACCTATGGATTCACAGTTTGCCCAAAAGAAAAGAACAGGGACTCAGAACAGCGAACTAGAGATCTGAATGCAAGGATGTAAAACCAGACTCTTAGATATCATTGAGACTTATTCATGGTCAGAAAGGTATGATTTTATTTTATTTTTTTATATCTTTTTTTTTTTGCTTTTTGGAGGGTAGTTGGGGTTAAGTGCCTTGCCCAAAGTCACATGGCTAGTAAGTGTGTCAAGCGTCTGAGGCTGCATTTGAACTCAGGTCCTCCTGAGTCCAGGGCCGATGCTTTATTCACTGCACCACCTAGCCACCCCAGAAAGGTATTATTCCAAATATATTACAAAGAAATTAAAAAGGCATTAAGGGAAAGGGAAGTAGCATTGCACATTAAGTAAGAACTTAAATACATGTGGAGAAACAAAGGCACCAGAGTGGGAAGACAGAGGAGAGACTGACCAAATAGTCAATGGAGCCAATGTGATTTTGTTGTGGGTAAATACTGCAGACCACCTTGTTCTAAAGAAGAAAATAGGTGAGAATGGTGGTCAATAGATCCCAAGATTGGCATGGAGGGCACTATGTCCCAGACACAGACAACCTCAATTCTCCCAGCATCTCCTGGGGCTCCTGCTCTCTCCCCAAAGCAAAGTAATTAGTAGCTCCCCTTGTTAAAAAATGCTTCACTTGGTGTTTGTGCTTTGACACTGTCATATCCCAATAGCCAGGGCTTCTGCCATCCTGGGCCAGGCAGAGGGCACAGCTCTTCCCATCCACAGCCACTCAGCTGCTCCTGAAGCTCCCCCATCATTTTTCCCACATAATGATCCCTGTCACTCCCCCACCATAGACCATAAGCTCCTTGAGCCCAGACACTATTGAGCTTTCACTTTCACATCCAAGTGCCTTTCTATTGGTCTTGAACACAACAGACTTGCCTGAATTGGATTATTTGAAGGAGAAAGAAAAAAGAGAAGGCACTTCATTGTCAAAGTGAGTCAGAAGAGTCAGAACCAATGGGTCAGTAAAGCACATCACTCTCCTCCCTCCAAGTGTCACACTGGCCCCCCCAGATGGTCCTCCCTCCATCACCACATCACCTTCCACCTTTGTACTCTTAGAAAAGCTGCACCCCCCCCACCCCCCCATGTCTGGGAGGGAGTAAGAGCCTGTGCTGTCCTCTGACTCTGAGGTGCCCTGGGCAGTGAGCTCTCCGTGGTCCTGAGTCAGTTCTTGAGCTTTTAGTCATTCAGCAAGCACCTATTAAGGTCCTACCATGTGCTTGGGATATAAAACCCGGTGGCTGTTCTTGAGGAGCTCCCAGTCTAATGGAGGAGACCAAAAACTATATAAAAAGGAGAGAGAGAGAAAGAAATGGAGGGAGGAAAGGGGAGAGAGAGAGAGAGAGAGAGAGAGAGAGAGAGAGAGAGAGAGAGAGAGAGAGAGAGAGAGGACAGTCCAGCCCAGAGGGAAGGCACCAGCAGCTGGCGGATGGAGAAGAGGGGCAGAAAGGCTGCCAGCCCAGAGCATTTTTCCATCCTTGGAGTTCTTCCTTCTGTGAAGGGCTGAGGGTTTGGGTTAGAGCCTGCCCAGAGAGAGAGCCTGCCGGTGTTAGAGCCTAGACCACTGCAGGAGGGAGGGTGTGGGGAGACATTAGAGAGAGCAGAGAAGCTGCTGTCCTCCCTGCACCACCTTCCAATTGCACAGCACCCCTCCTTGTCCATGATCCTCCCATACTGTGCATGCTGGACACCAGCCAAGTAATGAGATCATCACACACTCATTTACTTACATACACATGTATTAGATGCAAATTGTGTACTGTCACCTGTCTCCGAGCTGTTTTTCTCACCCCCACTGAGTGAACTTTAAGGTGGTTTGAGGGAGCCCAGGAGGGCTGATCGTCAGAAGGCTCCAGCGAGGCTTCCTCAGGCAGATGGTCACCCAACTGAGCTTTGAAGGAAACTGGGATTCCGAAAGGTGGAGGCGAAGAGGAAGGGCACTGCTGACGGGATCACGAGGCCACCTAGGCACAGCATTCAGGAAGAGACCAGTATTCCCATCTGTTGGAATGTAGGGTGCTTCTCGAGCTACCACTTGGAACAAGCCAGGGAAGCTAGGTTCCATCCAAGTTGTTCAATGTTCTACATTCCAAGCAAGAAGTTTCTATTTTATGTTGAGGCAAGCAATAGGGAGCCAGTGAGGTCTCGAGCTGCAATATTAGTGGGTCAGGCTTGGGCTTCAGAAAGACCATTTTGGCAGCCACTGGCAGGGGAGGAACTGGAGGAGGAGAGCCAGAAGCAGAGGGAGCAAATAGAAGGTTGTTGCAAAGTCCTATTGAGACTCATTAGGGTCATGGTGGGAGTGGAGACAAAGGGACAAATACTGGAGATGAGGTGGAGGAAAGACTGTTGGCATTTGTCAGCTGACTGGATTGGAAAAGAATTTACCAACTACCAGTCTAAGTCAGAGCATCAAGGAAGGCTGAGGAATCTGTGTTTCCAGAGATGGTGAGAGTTGGCAGTGCATCTGTCTGTGATCAGTGCAGGCTCTCTGGGTCTCGTCTGTCTGTGTGGCTACAGGAGTTCATAGATAGGAGGTGAAGGAAGATGCCTTTGAATGGTCTTTCTCTCCATATCTTTGGTTACTCCAGGGAGGTCATAGTCCATACTGGAGGACAGAAAGGGTTAAGAAAATTATGATTAAAAGTTTCTTCCTTTTCCCCTCCTGCTTCTCCATCACACCAAGAATTACTTCCCACATCATCCTGGGTCATAGCTCTAACCAAATGAGCTGACCTTCTCATTTGGGCCCAGGCTACAATGCCAGGTGCTGCTTTCTTAAATGTTAAGCTGATTCTCCACGAAAGGGAGAGAAAGAGACACTCAATTCTAAATGCCATCTGAGAAGGTCACAGTGATTGTAAGGTCCCTTTGTTAAAAGATGAGGTTAGACCTGGACCGTGTTTGTGTCCAGATCTGACACTTTGGTCCCTGACTTGGGTCCAGTAGCTGATATAGTCATTCTTCCAGCAGTGGCTCCAAGAGTCCTTTCACTTTTCCTCTATTGAGGATCTGGAGAAAGTTCTGAGAGAGCTGAAGGGGTGAGGGAAGGTTGAGGAGGCAGAGGGAGGCTAGGAGCATCAAGCAATTATCAGCAAACATTTCCTCAGTAACTATTAGGTGACAAGTTCTGAGTACACGACAAGATGGCGGCCAAGTGGTAGGTAATTGTTAATGATCCTTATGGGGACCCTCAGAATTCTCCCCCTTGCATGCACACTCCCAGAAGACACCTCAAATGCAAGATACTCTGTTGGTCTGCATCCACCCAAAGCACAGCTCATGGGCCCCAACCAGGATTTTACTAGTCAGTCAGAGGATACAATTAGTTCAAACTAAAGATACTTAATGAAATAACATACTAAGAAAAGTAGCAATAAAACATTCCACCATAACTCATAACTCTCTCTCTCTCTCTCTCTCTCTCTCTCTCTCTCTCTCTCTCTCTCTGTCTCTCTCTCTCTCTGTCTTCTTCCACCTCAGGGCCTCAGCTAAGATACTAGCTAATGGGACACTCTATCCTCTTTATCTTAGCTTAGAGCATAGAGTCAAAGCTTCAGCTCTTTCATTAAGAAAAGCAAACCTTTAATACAGTCACTGGACTAGGAAAAAATTCTAAGCTGCTTTCTCTCCATAATTAAGTCTTTCCACTCCAAGAGACTTAGTCATATACAGCTTTTCTCACCATAAGGATAGTGAAGTCTTCTAGTCTCTTGGGATAATCAGGGAAGGCTTCATGGGACAAGAGGCATTTGAGCTGGACCTTGAGAGAGGGATGAAAGTGTCAGACCAAAGGGGTCAAAGGAAGAGCAGAGAAGATGGAGGGGGAGAAGGAGGGAAAGAGGGAGGGAGAAAGACAGAGACAGAGA
>NW_027186783.1:0-18755 GCF_028583685.1 Petaurus breviceps papuanus | reverse complement strand
AGGGGCTGCAGAAGATCTCTAGTTCAGGCCTGCCATTTTACAGATGGCGATACTGAGGGGAGATCCAGACACTCCACAATGAGGCTGGGACCAGGACTCAGTTCTCTCGATAACTGGCTTTTTCCCACTGCACCATTCATGGGACGGCCCTCCCTCTCCTCAGTTGGTTTCCCCAGCCTGCCAGAGAGTAGGGACCCCAAAAGCCTTATAGGTTCCTTCCAACCCAGTCTTCTTTCTGTTGCTGTTGAGGCCCATGGCCAGGCCTTGTGTACAACTGGAGAATGAAGAAGCTGGGGAGGGAGGGAAGAAGAGGCGTGCTGGGGGGAGGAGGAGGGGTGCTGACCACACGAGCCAAAGTGTCTCTTCTGTGTTTGAAGCCTAGAAGCCAGTGTCCTAGGGACCGCAGCTGGACCCTTCCCCTTCAGAAATAGTGTCTCTTGTGTCTCTGAAATAAAGCACACCTGAAATGTTTTCTGTCTTCATTTAAGCCTCCCCAAGTCGCTGAGCTTGTCCTGGGGGCGGGGTCTTGGGCTTACTTCCTGGGCCGGGAGGTCAGTCTGGTTAGAGTGACAAGACTCCCCCAGGAACAATGAGAGACCAGCACAGGACATTGCGCGTCCCAGGGCTGGAGGATGAGGTCAGTGGGTCAGAGAAAGAATGGGTCAATGCAGACTGGGACAGTCAGAGAAGGCTGGGTCTGAGCAAAGCCTGAGAAGGAGGGGGACCATTGGACAGAGGGAGGGAAAGGGAAGGACATTTGAGGAGGGGAAATAGATTTTAAGGTGTGGGAACCCACCGGGAGCATTGAGGGGACAGTAAAGACATTAGCTGGGCACAGCACACCATGCCACTTCATGGTATAAAGTTCTGTCCCCACAAACCCTGCGCTAAAGAGGCACACATTTTACAGAGGGGGAGCTGAGGCTCAGAGATGGTGACTTGCCCAGGGTGGCCCAACTAGTCCATGTCTAAGCCAGCACTCAGGCCCAAGTCCAGCACACCTGCCACTAACACCAGACTCTTGTGGCAGAGAGAATGGATGGGAGGTCCATGTTGGAGACTCAGAGCATCCTAGATTAGGGCTGCAAAGAGACTTCACAGGCCATCTGGCCCATTGTTCTCACTTCACAGATGGGGAAACTGAGGCCGGATAAGTTGTGACTCACTCACGGGTCCTGGGTCCTCTGACACCCCATCCATTTTCCACTGAAGGAAGGAGGAAGGATTAGGAGGACTTAGTGACTGCTTAGGTTTGGGATGGAAAAAAGGAAAGCATCCAAAAGTCTGCCAGGCTTAGCAGAGGTCAGTGGGAGCCAGGCAGTGCTGTTGCCAGGAGCATCAAATCTCAGACTGTGCCTGGTCAGGCACCCAGCCCACCTCTGGACAGCCAGACCTCCCTACCACTGCTCCTGCTTCTGATTTCCAGGGCCAAGTGGAACCAGGCTAATCTCTCTTCCATGTGACAGCATGAAGACAGCTCTCATATTGATGATGAAAACAGGGCTGTTGGAGGAAGCACCGGGAGGTGGGGGGCAGGGCTCCAGGAATGCTGTGGAAGCAGCAACAAAAGTGGGGAGGCCTGGGGGGTCATGAAGGAAGGTCACTTGTCACGATACTCTTAAGGCCGGCACATTTTACTAATTTCTCAATTCAATCCCCATTTGTTTTGGCATCTGCTAGGAGGGGAGAGTTATGGTAGGCCCTTGGAGGAATACTGAGAGGGATCTAAGTGTGGTTCTCACTCTCTCCCTAAGACTGGTGCACATGATGTAGCCATTTTGTCTTGTATTGGGAAATGGCAACACCCAGGGGCTGTGACCTGCCCAGGCATGAGCACAGAGGCCCTGGCCAGCTATGGAGAGCTGAGGAGAGGATGAAGAGAGATCCCTTGGCATCCAATGGTGATATTCCTGATGGAGCTGCAATTGCAAGTCCAGGCCCAGGAGTCAAGTGAGAGCTGAAAATATAGAGAAGGGGATTTGGCTGTACTCAGCAAACATTAACTAAGCACCAAAGCCAGGCTGAGGGTGCTGAGGGGTCTCAAACCCTTCGGTGAGTTAACAGGGTGCACACCCAACCATGGGAAGATTCCCCCAGTGAAATAGGCAAAGGAAAAGAATGAAGGCAGGTGTTGTGGGTGCCAGGAGTGCTGCTGAGAGCTTGGTCAGACCTCCAAGATGCCACGGTCACGCACTGCTTCCCAGGCCATCGCCAGGAGTCCTGACTGTCCTCCCCTCGCCTGCAATGACTCTGGAGGAAAGAGTAAGGCCAGTGGCTTGGTGCAGCCCTGCCCCCTTCAATGCCACTCACTGGCAAGTCAAGCCATGGGCCATGATGCCTCTGGTTCTCTGCATTCTTGAACAGAGGACAAGCAGTGACTACCAAGCAGCTACTCTCTGGGTGATCTCTGAGCCCTGGCGAAGACCCAAAGTACAGACAGGTCCTGATGCCTGTCCTGGCCTCCAGGGGCTTGTTGTCTAAGAGAGAGACAATACTTGGGTGTCTGTGGTACATAGCATTACATGAAAGTGCTCCAGACATGGCAGAGGGCAGGGGGCAGGGAGGCTGGCCCTCCATCTTCAAAGAGGAGTAAAAATATCAGAGCGAGAAGTGTCTTCCCTCTGATCCCCCTGGCACTGAAGGCCCAGCCCTTTCTTCTTCCACACTCTACCTCCCTTTAGGAGGTGAGACAACAGCACATCTTCTACAAAGAGTGTGCCTAAAGAGGAGAGAAGAGGAGAGGAGAGGGCAGGGGAGAGGATCAGGGGACCAGGCTGAGCAGAGCCCAGGCACTTCCCCCGCCCAAGACCTCCCTTCAATCTGGCATCATGCTCCTAATCATTTCTCCTTGAGCACTTCATTTCATGACTTCCAAATCCTTTTTGCTCCACTTTTGTCCAGCTCATGTCTCCATCTTCTTCAAGGCTAACAGGAGAGACTTGTCAAATGCCTTAGAGAAATCCAGACTTTTCCTCTGTTGGGCGTGTGGGTATCTACCAGATTGGCCATGCTGCCCAGAAAGTCAGGAGCTTAGAGTGGGGCGGCCAGCCCTGTGCTTCCCTTTCTGAGAGACCACAGACCTTCCTTTTGATACATTTCCTAGGTCCAGCTTGCTGGCTCACTGGCTGAGGGTCTGAAGAATGCACCTGCTTTCCACTTTGGAAATCTGGAACAATGTCTGGAGTCCTTGCAAACCTTTGGCCTGACTGGCTCTTCCAGTAATCACTCACTTCCTCCTCTCCAGATGTGAAGTGAATTGCCATGAGCTGCTTTGGTTCTGCTGCATAGCCACTGAGCCTTAGAAGGCAGCAACTGACTCCAGTTCAACAAACAAATCTGCACCTGCTGGACGTAAGGCACCAAACATGTTTTTATTTTAAACTGAGCGTCTTCCTCACTTCCTTGGAAGCGGGGAGGCCATTTCAAAGTAGTAACTCATCTGTAGCTGCAAATCTCTTGGAAACAGGCTGAATTCCCCATCTTCTCACTGACGCGTGTAATTGGTGCTGGCCACAGCAGCTGTCCAGATGCCGGGTACAGGCAGGCGTTTCTAGCTGGCTGGAGATCTGCCTGTGATGAGGGGTAGTTCTGCCCTCAGGCGGCTAACACCTTGTGAAGAGGGGATTAAACTGCAATTCCTGGAGGAGAGTGCCCCCAGTAAAGCCCATGGTTCTCTGGATGAATGAATTCCTCTTTCTGTATCATATGGATGCACCAGTGGGCAACACATCCATCTTTCCTTTCACTTTGAGTCATCTCTTGGCACATCTCATCTGGAAATTGCATCTGACCAATCCTCAGAAAAGCTCAAACGTCTTCCACTCCACCAACAGTCTGAAGATGCTACAATGAGATGGGTCAACTGTCAGGCCCAGAGAAGAGATGTGTGGGCAAACCAAAGCATTTTATGAACGCCTCCTGAAAGGAGACTTACCCTTGATTCTCACTTTCAGCACTGTCATACAGAAGTTACCTTTAGGTGATAATCTTTCTGGAACTGGAAATCTCATTTAAATATGTTTTCTTTCATTTTTCTTCAAGACCACAGCTAATATATATGCCTAATTATTCATATTGGGTGGAGGGAAGCCTTGGGCACCTGGAGACCTTCCCAGTGTTCACCCAATTACATCTACCAACACTCCGCAAAGTGTGCTTTTGATCGATTCAATCATGAACATGGAGAAAAATGCTATGGGTGAAGCCAATGGTTTTATCAATGAAAGCTCAAGAATTCTCTTTCATTCTCTGGTCTAATTCAAACATGGGATGCCATTTTTAAGTTTCATTCCTCCATATTTGGATCTGGTTAAACAACCAGACCCTAAAATATTGATTCCCTGATCAATACCAACCAGAAGGAAGGTATCTTATGGAACAGCAAAGGGCTCAGTCATTGGCCCAGTTATGCGTTATACTTTTCTCAGAGGCTTTGATGGAGACATAGACAACATGTTTGTCAAATGTGCACATCACTTGAAGGTTGGGAGAAAATACTAGTAGGCTGGTGGAGAGCCCAGTGGCTAGGGGACTGGGTTGGAAGGAGTTCTTGTGGCTAGGAGGGCACTGCTGCTCCCAAGGTGTCTGAAGATGGCAGCCAAGGAGGTCTGACCTGCCTAGCACACACCAGTACAGCTACCCCTGCCTCTCCTTCAGGGCACCCCATGTGTCCTTCATAGCATGACACAGCACAGGGAAAGGTCAGCTATGATCATTCTAATGGCCGACACTTGCCTGGAACTTTAAGGTTTGCAAAGCACTTTCCATAAATTATCTCATTTGCTGTTTACAATAACCATGGAATATAGATGCTATTATTATCCCCATTTATGGATAAGGAAACTGAGGCTGAGAAAGGTTGGGTGACCTGCCCAGGGGCCCTCATCTGAGGCCAGATTTGAGCACCAAGCTTTTTTACTCCAGGCCCAGAGCTTACTTTACTGTGCCACCCAACCCACCGCCATCGATGCCAGTAAAGGGCCTCCAGACAGCCTGCCTTGTTCAAACTGCACACAAATGCACACCAGGAGTCGACACCCTGAGCCCTCTGATCCAAAGGGAGACAAAGAGTGGGATCTTTGTCTATTCCCAATATGCTCAATGAGTAAATGAATGACTGAGACTGAGACAAGAGATGATGTTTTTAATTATCCAAAACACTCTTGCCCTTCCCTTTTGCTAAAAATATTATGAAGTAATTAATTGGGCTTCTTAATTAAGCTCTGCCAGGCAGTGAGGAGCAGCCCTTGGCTGGTCTCTGAAGCCCTGCATTAGAATGAAGGAGCCTGGCATCGCTGACCCCAACGGGCCATGCAAGCCAACACCCACAGTCTGGAGAACTGCCAGAGAGAGACCTGGTGAAGGCAGACAATTATCTCCTTTGTTCTCCTCCCTCCTGGCTGCCCCCTCTCAGGCTCAGGAGAGGAAGGGATGGGCTGGGGGAAGGGGCATAGGAAAGGGAGGCTGGCTCTCCTTTCTTCCCCTTGTCCAGCCTCTGCCCACAGATGCCTTTCATCTGGAGATGAGTGACAGGCTGGGCTCAGAGCCATTTCAGGTTTGAGGGTGCCCCCACCCCACAACATGGTATGCATACAGTGGAAAGGACTCTTGCTGGTTCTGGAGTCAGAGAACCTCTTCTGAAAGCCAGCTCTGCAGGTTGGAGCGCGTCCACAGGAGAGACAGAGTGCCTCGGAGCCGACTCTGAGCTTAGGCTGGAAGGATTGCCAAGGGGGAAACTAGAAAGAACACAAGACCTGGGCTTCGAGTGGACCAGCTGTCCACCCTTTTCAAGTCTAGGACTCCTTGCTAAGGTCAGGAATTGGGCAGGGGGGAAGAGGAAGGCTTCTTCTCTTACTCAGTCGTGTCCAACTCTCCGTGACCTCATTTGGAGTTTTCTTGGCAGACACTGGAGGGGTTTTGCCATATCCTTCTCCAGCTCGCTTTACAAATGAGGAAACTGAGGCAAACGGGGTGAAGTGACTTGCCCAGGGTCACGCTAGTAGTTAAGTGTCGAGGTTGGATTTGAACTCACCGAGACGAGTCGCCTTGACTCAGGCTCGGCGCTCTGTGCACTCTGGCGCCACCTAGCGCCCTAAGGAAGGGGGAGGGGCTACCTCCGCCCCCCCCCCCCCCCCCCCCCCCCAGCTTCGGGCTCTCTGTATCTGTCAGTGGATTTAAGATCTGACACCCAAAAGGCGGATACAGTAACACTGTTTTGATTAATTACCGGCAGCCCGAGCTCGGGGAGCTGTCCAGGATCCCGTTCCTGCTTTCCCGGCTCAGGAGACCGAGCCGGGCTCAATCTCTTACAGGAGCCCAATAAAAGCCCGTCTGCCAGAGCCTGGCGCACAGACCGATTTCCCGTGACTGTGGCCGCGGGCCTCCGCGCCGGGAATGGGAACATTTCATCTGGTTAGGGCCGCAGGCCCCTCTGCAGCAGAGGCTGGGGCTGGGGCGGAGTCTCGGAGAAGCCACGAGGAGGGAGGACACTCCCGGTGTGGGGCACAGACACTGCGGAGACTGAGATGGGAGGACCGCGGTGTCCGTGGAGGGCAGAGAGGGTGCGCTGAGGCTAGGAAGGTGCCCGGGACCAGGCTGCGACGAGCTTTGGACACCAGTTAGAGGAGCTCCTAGGAGCAATGGTGAGTAGGGAGGGAACAGGGGCGTGAGCCCCGTGCGTCACTGCCCACTAGAGAGTGCCAGGCAAAGCACGTTCTGTGGCCCGGCTCGCTCCAGGTGAGCACTCGGTACTTGGGTCTTCTTCCAAGCCCTAAGACAGAGGACGTCGGAGCACACACGTGCTGACCTCCGTGCGTATATACACGTATAAGCAGACACGCACAGCCCTGCACAGGACCACCATGGAGACAACCACCTATTAAGGGAACGAAGTAGGGGGCAGCTGGATTGTTGTGCCAGCGCCCTGCATACACACGTGTCCTCCCCGGACAGACCAGCCCGGGATCACAGACCCCACGAAGGTGAGGAAAGCATTATCACGGATTGGGGCTGGGGGAGAGCTGTGCTCGTTACTGGGCATGGTGAGACTGGCTGGCCTCCAAACCTGCGTGCTTCCGAGCTGAAGGCTAGCCAGGCTACACCTCCCTTTCTCAACGAGCTTGCTCCCTCCTGCCATCCACCCCAGTCCCACCCCTGTAGTTTTCCATCCTGCTCTCTCGTCCCCTTCCATCGCCCTTCTGACTGAGCAGCCCTTCGCATGACACCAGGGTCTGCGCTGGCTGGCAGGACTCCTTCCCCCACTCAAAGGTAGAGTACCTCCTAGGAGGGCAATCTGAGGTTCAAAGTATCTTGTGGGCTCTTAGCCCCTAAAACACACTTGAGGGGCGGCTAGGTGGCACGGTGAGTAAAGCGCCGGCCCAGCAGTCAGGAGGACCCTAGTCGGGTTACGGCTCAGACACTTACACACACACACACACACACACACACAGACACACACACAACTAGCCGTGTAACCTTAGGCAAGTTACTTAACCCCAATTGCCCTCCAAAAGGCAAAAAATAAAAAAGTAAAAATAAAAACACACTTGAACAACCTGTATCAATATTTGTTTACATTTTTCTATTTATTTATAATTATTTTACCTTTAGTTCAAAACAAAGGCACTGAATCAAGCTGACAAAGTAAGGAGCCTTTCCCTGACCATGGTGGGGAACATACTTCTACCAGTGCTGATGCTGCCACCCCCTCATCACCTCAGGCTCGGACTGTGGCCGCAGCTGCTAGGGGTCTGCCTGCCTTTAGCCACTAACATGATTCTTCTAAAGCCCAGGTCCGACCATGTCACGTTCCCCTCAATAGCCTCCAGTGCCTCCCCTTTGTAAGTAACCTAACCCTGATTCCAGCCTCCTTACACCTTACACGCTCTCAGCAATGCAGTGACCCAGGCTCCTAGCCAGACCTCGGATGTGCCATCTTCAACTCTGAACGCTTTCCCTGACTGTCCTTTATCCCCCAGATGCCCTCTTTTCTTTTCTCTGCCTCCTGGCTCCTGGGGCTCCCACCCCCTTCAGGCTAATGCCATCCCTGTTGGTTTTCTCCACCTTAGCCTGTGTGTACCTTGTTTTTACACAATCGTTTGTACTTTAATGGTCCTGTTAGATCGTGAGCTCCATGGGGATGGGGGCTGGAATTCTGCTTTTTTTTATCCCCAGCACTTGGCGTCCTGTCCAGTCCGTCCATGTTGCTGTCCATCTGTCTTCTGTCGTGACTGACTCCATGATTCCATTTAGGGTTTTCTTGGCAAAGATAGAAGAGTGATTTGTCTTTTCCTTCCCCAGCTCATTTTACAGATGAGGAAACTGAGGCAAACAGGGCTAAGTGAGCTAGTGTCTGAGGTCAAATCTGAGCTCACAAAGGTGAGTCTTTCTGACTCCAGGCCCAGTAGGCAATTAAGAAATGCTTAACTGACAAAAGGGAAATCCACTTCAGTGGGTAAGATGCATATATGAAAGCTGGAGGTCTAGTTGGTTGGGGCTCCCCATGGACAAGTCCTGATCAACATTTTTATCAGTAATTGGGATAAAGGAAGATGGCAGGCTCATCAAGGTTGGGAGTGACGCCCTATACTCTGGACGACAGTGAGGACCCCAAAAGATCTTGGCTAGTTAGAGCAATAGGGTTAGTCTTAGAATCAGTACGGACAAACACAGTCATACACTGATTCAGAAAGTCAGCATCCCACGTACGAGATGGGAGAGGTGCACTTCGGCCACTTGATCCGAGCACATAGTCTGGAATCAGCAGGGAATGGTCCCTCCAGCCTCGGCCCCGCTCATGCCACATCTGGAGAATTCTACTGACGCCGGCCACGCCGACTGGCAGGAGAGGGCCCGGGGATCACCTGGAGAGGGTTCCACAGAAGCAGCCAGAGGAGCTGAGTGTGCGCTCTAGCAGGAAGTGAGAGGATTACATTGATACAGCACCTACTATGTGCCCGACACTATGCCGAGCACTTTTTATGAGTCTGATGATAGCTAGCGTTTATACAGTGCCTGCTGTGTCAGGTCCTGCACTTTACAGATACGATCTTATTTTTTTCTTTTCTTTTTTTTTGGAGGGGGGAAGGTAGGGCAATTGGGGTTAAGTGACTTGTCCAGGGTCACACAGCTAGTTTTGTGTGTGTGTGTGTTGTCTGAGGCCAGATTTGAACTCAGGTCCTTCTGATTCCAGGGCCAGTGCCACCTAGCCTCCCCCAGATCTTATTGGATCCTCACAACAACCCTGGGAGATAGGTGCTATTATTGACTCCATTTTACAGATGAAGAAACTGAGGCAAATAGGTGAAATGACTTGTCCAGGGTCACACAGCTGGTGTCTGAGGCTGGATTTGAAATCGGGTCTCCCAGGCCCAACACTCCATCCACAGCCCCATCAGTTGCCCCAAGGCTTGTGGGAGCCTTTCTGAAGGGTTAGAAGGCCTGTGGTTCTGGAAGAGGGTGTGACTACCCTAGAACCAGGAACAAAAGGGCCAGTTCAGGCTTGGTGTTGGTAGTGGATTGGGTGGTGATCTTCAAGCTACGGCCTGAGCCATCGCCATACCCTTCAGGCTGGGCATGAGGATTCCAGGCCCCTCTTCTCCACCACCTGCCCTCTCCGAAGGTCTGTCTTTGATGCCCTCGGCCTGAGACCCTGACTCCAATGACCTGGCCCAGTCACTCGATGCTGCTTACAGGGAAAGCAGCAGACTCAACAAAGAGGATTTGGACTGGACACAAATGGGCACTTTCAACAGTCAGCGCTGGTTCCTGATGGCAGACTGGCAGATCCCAGAATATGCCACTTAGCAACAACCAGCAGCCAATGCCAAGACGGGCCTCGGCTCTCTGAGAGTTCATTTGCCAGGGTTCCCTTTGCCCCCCGGAAGCAAGCGCTGCTGTCGTGCCCTTTTCAGATGAGAAAACTCACTGATACACAGACCGAGCTTCTGAGGAGCCACTCCAGGCGGGGCATGTGGCCTTTCTCTGCACCCGGGAGCTCTTACTCTTACATCAGAGAATCTCGAGGGGACGGCGCCTTCTCCTGGAGAAGGCCCCAATGATCTTTCCTTCCATTCTCAAGTGGTGACACAGTTAGCCTCACTCCTTGCACACAGCTCATTATTAAGATAACCTTGAGAGAAAAAGCCAATGGGTGCTGAGCTGGATGGAGATGAGGGGGAGCCCAGGAAAACTCACAAAAAGGCCAAAGAAAGTCCGAGAGATGTTCAAGGTTTATTAGAGCATGACATTTGTCTTGAGATCGAGTCATACAAAAACAAGACCAGAAACATTCAGCTTTTCTGAAAACCTGGGATGAGATCAACAATTCCGCCTTGCTAAAAACCCTTCTTGGCTGCTCAGTTCCTCCCACACCAGAATATTGTTTGGTGCAGTTTCCTGCTGTGGCTTTTAGAACTGACTTTGCAAACTTTTTAAAATTATTACTATGACAAGAGATTAGAAAAGGTGATTTCCTTATCATGCAATTTAAAAGTACAAACAATAAAGAGGAAAATAGACACCGTGTATCTCTGTGGTCTCCAGCCAAACGGGGAGGGCTGGTGGCCCAGGAGACCCCGATAGGAGGCAAACCAGGGAGAGAAGAGGAGGGGTGGGGGAGAGGGTGGTCCTGCCTTCTGCAAGAGGATGAGGCCATGGGCGAAGCTTCTGGCCAGCAATTCTACACACCCCCCAAAGTAGAATTTCATTCCACTCCATTCCCATGTTGGTTTAAGGTCCCAAGATACACTTCTTCCAAAGCAAAGATAGTGAGAATCAGGCCCTACCCCTAGGGGGCTTACATTCTGCCAAACTATAGCTTCAAGGTAATCCAGGTAGCATCAGACAATTACCCAAGACCACACGAGCCAAGCTTCCCGATGCAAAGCCATCCACCAAGTGAGAGAACATCCCAGCTTCCCTCCTTCCAGTGCAAGAGGCTCGACGATGGCCTCAGCACTTACATTTGCCACAGACCTTCTGGTCACTGGCTTCTGCAATGCCAAAGGCCCCAGGACAGACACCTAAAACAAAGCCTGCTTCCCCTTATGAGGAAGGCTGGCCCTAGGCCAGCTCCACCAAGATAACCCCAAGTCTTAGAAACAGACAGCAAGGCTTCAGAAAGGCTGAGATGATGGGCTGGTAAAGGGAAAGACAAGCACGGGGCGACTTTAATTCTTTAGTCCACAGAGATCTCAAAAAATCCTTTCACAAAAATCAGAGATATCTCTGAGAGTACCTCCCACCAGGCCGAGGTATTGGGAGACAGTGCCTTGCTCAGTTTAGGTAAGATACCAGCTGCCCCCAAATCCCCCCCAAGCAAAAGTCTCATCTGTTGTAGAAGCTTGGCTTGGAATGCCCTGGTCAAGTCCTAGCACAGGTCGGACTGGGCCTTGTCTCTGCTTGATCCGAGTCAGGCTGTGATGCCTCAGACCCTCTACTGTCCAGTTCCTGAGCACGTCCCCCAGGCTCAGGGGGGAGGCACTCCTTCCAGAAAGGACCAGGAACAGAACCAGACACATCCCAGCCTTCATCAGCCCAAGCCATCACACCAGACACACAAGTGCCCTCAAAGTATCCAACGGCCCATAGAGCAAAGTTGTGACCAACAAAAGAACACAAATTTGGCCGGAAAGACAAATGTACAGGTTGGGACAAATGTTACAGAAGCATCCCCAACTTCTCAGCCAACACTCAGTGGCCTGGGTCTCACTGAGCAGCCCCACAAGACCCAACGCCCTGCTCTCCAGGGCCACAAAGAAGGGCCCAGAGCAGAGGAGGCATCATCAAGGCTCTCTGCTGCCCCAAGCAGCCACCATTCTCCCCAGTCATGAGCCTGGGAAGACCCCCAAACAAGACTCCCCCCCACCCTGGACAGCTGGCAGATGGCCCAAGGCTCCTGGTCTCAGCTTCTCCAAAAGGGACTCCCAGAAAACCCAGCAGACGAGGGACAAAGGCAGGCCTCACAAAAGAACACTCAAGCCACATTAGATTTCCACGGACTCCAGAAAGCCTTCTGAGATCATCAGCCCACAGTCATAAGAGCAGGAGGGGCCTTGGGGATCGTCCTGTCTGAGCCCCTGCTTTTATGGTGAGAAGAGCAATGGCCAAAAAGACAAGAGGAATCGCCCAGAACCTCGAGCCCACGTCCTTGAAAGCCCTGAGGTCCCAAGGGTCATGGCCCCAGCAAGGAATCTCATCTTTAACTGCCAGAAGCTTTGGGGGAGGATATGCTGAGAAAGTCACTCCCCATGCCAGCCCAGAAAGTGGGGGCAGGCCAAAGGGTGGACGCAGGGAGGCAGGTCAGCCTCGGATGGTGTTGGGGGATGTCTTCTGCCCTGCGCCCAGCAGCCTGCTCACACCCACCTCCCCACCCCCGGCCCAACCATCCTTCCTGTGCCCAGAAGAGGCATGGAGCAGCAACGTGGGAGTGAGTTTCCCTGAGATGGGGATCTGGGGGCGGTCAAGTCCCCCAGGGAGAAGGGCAGGAACAAGCAGCCTGGGCCCAGGGGGCACCGGGGACAGCAGCTGGCGGAGCCTGGCTGTCGGCCCAGAGGCCTGAAGGCTCTCTTCCCGCGATGAGGACGGTTTTTACAAAGAAATATGAGACGCCCTCATGCCGACAAGAGGTCTGATGTACGCCCAAGGCAGCTGTGCCACGTGGCAGGTCTGGCCCGCCGAGCGCCAGAAGCGAGGACGGACGGTGAGCAGCCATACAGAAACAAGCAGACAGAGGCGGCCTCAGCTGTGCGCAACCTTTAATTTAATCGTCATTTGTGTCGGGGGCTAAGACCCCGGCCCAGTCCGGCACAGAAAGTCACATGATACAAGTTTACGGATTGGCGTCAGCAGGACGAGGACAAGCTGCGAGGCCTAGTCTTCAATCGTGTCCTTCTTGCCCGTCTCCTGCCCCTCAAACAGAGGGTAGCGGGCCTCCACATCGGCCCAAGTGATGGAGCCACTGGCCAGACTGCAAACAACCTTGGGAAGGTCAGTGATCTAAGGCAAAAGGAAGGAGAGGTCCGTGCATCAGCACCCTGGGACAGCTGGGCCCCCAGGCTCCACCCCTGCCCCTCCCCTGCCCACAGCACAGACCGCGCCTTGTGCCCTTGACTCAGTCCTAGGGTCTCCACTCTACTCCGGACTGTAAGCCCCCTGAGCAGGCTACAATCCACAGAATGGACGCAGCCCCTGGTTTCCTCCCATCTGCTCTGCTCCCCCCTCCTCCTGCTTCCCCTCGAGGAATCCCTCAATTGCCAGGCCCACGGCAGAGGCTCCAGGAGGAGCCAGGCAAGCCTTCACCACCGTCCGTAGGGCGAGCTGATGGGTCATAAGCGGGTCCCCCCCATACCTCAGCACGGATCTGACGCATCGAGTCACGGTCACGCAGCGTGGCCGTGTGAGGAGTCCTGTTCACGGTGTCAAAGTCGATGGTGATCCCAAACGCGACCCCGATCTCGTCCGTCCTGGCATAGCGCTTGCCAATAGAGCCAGAGGAGTCATCCACCTTGTGCGACACCCCGTTCCTGGTCAGGGCTTCAGCTGGGGACACACGGAGAGGAAATCAGAGGGAAGGGTTGGGCTGAGGCTAAGACTGTGGGAAAGACCCCACCTGGGAGACTCAGCCCAGGGGGTAGAGTCTCCAACCCTCCTTGCCTCAGTCTCCCCATCTGTAAGAGAAGGGGGAAGGGCAGGAAGAGGAGTTGAAAAGGACCTTGGGTGGGGCCTCTGGGGCTTGGTCCAGGGGTAGCTCCATCAGGGCCCCACCCACAGCCCCTTCCCAACAAAGGGCAGCCAGTGGCCTACAGGAATGAGGCCCGGCCCCAGCGACTCCCAAGAGCCCAAAGTGAAACTTCAGACCCTCCACAATCTAGGGCAGTAAGCCCGCAGGGGCACGAGAGAGCTGTGCACGCACACACACATACAGGCTCATGTTTACACACATGTCCACACAGTCACGCCCACACACAGGGGCTCACGCCCACACACAGGAGCTCACACCCACACATGCATGTCCACACACAGACAGGGGCTCACACCCACACGTGTCCACACACAGTGGCTCATGCCCACACATGTGTGTCCACGCACATACAGTGGCTCACGCCCACACATGCGTGTCCACACACAGGGGCTCACGCCCACACATGCATGTCCACACACACACCGGGGGCTCGCGCCCACACACGCATGTCCACACACACACACACAGGGGCTCATGCCCACATACGTGTCCACGCTCATCCTGACCCTGCTCAGCACTGGCTGGACCCACTCACACAACTCCTTGACGAAGGGCATGAACTCCTGGTTCTGGCTCAGTGGGAGGACGGAACATTTGAACGGAGCGACAACGGCAGGAAAGCTAAAGAACTGGATGAGGAAGAAGGGTCAGAAAGTGCCACCCCGCGAGTCACCTCAGGCCCAAGCACCCCACCACCTCCACAGCCCCAGGCTCCTGCACAATAACTCCTCCAAGGAACCACGGGCCCTGGCCTGAGCAGGACAATGGCCGCCTTCCAGACCCACCACCTACCGTTCTCTGCTCATCCCCATCGCGAACACGGAATGTGTGCTCAAACACAGTGTACATAATCCTGCCGAGACCAAAGGACGGCTCGATGACGTTTGGAACAATCTCTTCAACTGAAAGAAGAAAAGAGGGCCCTGCTTGAGACCCCCAGCCGAGGACAGGAAGACCCGGCCCCTTCAAGCCCTACCCCCCAGGCCCCAAGGAGCTTCGCGCACTAGGCACTTCCTGGTTTGGAAAGAAGGCTACCACTGGCCATCCTCCAGGAGAGCGCCAAGGTCGCCCCGAGGCACTGCCCACCGTCCAAGCGTCCTGAGGAAGGGGAAAGGACAGTCTCACTGAACCCAAGGGGAAGGAGCCAATGACGGCAGACACCGCCTGTGGTTGTGTCCCCGCGTGGGACAGTGCTACACCTCAGTGAGCTGCCCCACCAGTGACGCCAAGGACGGTGCGCCGCCCAGACCCCCAGACATTCTACTGGGGAAGAAAGCACAGGAAGCTCTGGCCCCACACCCGTCAGGCCTGGGAAGAAACCTCCACCTACTTAGTCTGACGCAGGTTCCTGGGCCCGGGCCCAGCAAGCCTGGGCACCCCCTTCTGGACCTCTCGTCCTTTAAATAAAGGAGCTGATGGGTCACTCAAGAGACCCACTGATGGGCATCGAACCCATCAGGGACGCCAACCGCGGTGCTTGGCACTCACCATGGAGCGTCTTCTGGAATCTCTGCACGCTGACCATGTCCTTGGTCACCTGGAACGTTTTCCCTTCTGTTTCAATGGTAAATTCCCTACAAAACCCCAGAGTGTTCCCTGTCAGTCAGGACATAGAGAAACAACTCTGCGTGTATCACGCACATACACACACGTAAGAGTGTCTATGAGCATGTACATGGGGGCACGTGAATGTGCGAGCTGGGGTCTGTTTGTATATACATGGGGAGGTAGATATGAGAGGGGAAAAGCTTGCGTGTGTATGCGTGTGTGTGTCCGTGTGTGATGTGCATGTCAATACATACTGACTAATGCACTACCTAATATAAACAGCAGAGGCCTCATGGGTATGTATCCAACATTATAGAACCCAGAGCAAGGCTCCCACCCACTTCCAGGCGGTGCCACCCTGGCTCTCTCCCATCTCCGGGAGGTGCCCCCCGGTCTCTCCCGTCTCCGGGAGGTGCCCCCCTGGTTCTCCCCTGTTCTCCATCCATCCCCAAGGCTGCTGGCCAAGGCAGGGTGCCTTCAGGTAGCAGCCCAAGCCCATGCTCACCCCTTCTCATTGAGCAGGCTCTCCATCTCAGTGATGTAGGCCTCGTCACAAGCAGCCAGGTAGTCCAAGACCAGTCGGGCATCTTTCTTGTAGGCCCTGCCAATGGTGGCTTTGTTTGACTCAAACTGAACCACATTCACCGTTCTGTGCGAGGCGGTCAAGGATACCAGACACACACAATGACCAGCCTGAAACAGAATCTGTTCTTTTTACCAAATGAGGTCTGCCCAACCCTGCGGTTCTGTTTTTGAAAAAGCCAGGGGCCTAAAGACAGAGGATCGACCTGAGCCCATGCCACTACCCCCATCAAGAGAAGCGCAGACCCCCAGACCTTGTTGGGGAGTGGCCCCCGTGTCCCCAAAGCAAAATGTGCCACGTTCCTGACCAGACCTGAATGCAGGGCAAGGCGCTTGCCCTGAATGCCCGACCCCGGCATCTCAACCTGCTCTCCACTCTGATGCGTTCCCACCACTTGCCAATCAGCACGATCCTCAGCTTTCTCTGTCAGTTTTTCAGGCCCTGCATATCTGGAATAATCCAGGTGGGCTGCACAGCTGTATCTTTCACACACTTGACATGCAGTCCACCCCACCTGCTTGCAGACCTCCAAACACACAAACCCATCTCCCACCTCCATGCCTTTGCACCGTCTGTCTTCTCTATCTAGTGCACTCTCTGGTCCTTATTTTGCCCAGTCACCCCTCCTACAGGCAGTCCGTCCTGATCCTACTCTGGCCTCTCCATCTCCCCCACCCTCACCTAGAATCCCACTTTATTTCCTGGAGGAATGTTCTGGGTGCCTGTGGCTACCACCCCCTGGAGGGGCTGGTACTGTTTCCTTTTTGCCCTGGCACCCCAGAGCCTAACACCGTGTGGGGCACCCAGGGCTCACTGAGTAAGTGCTCGACAAACTTCCACAGGAGAAAGGGAAAGAGGGTCATACTGTCCCACACCAGCTAACCCCCGACTCCTCAGCCCACGCCACGGTGGAGTTCCCAGTTTCACGCCACCCCAAAGGAAGAAAAGGAGGCTCCGCATGGAGGTCACAGTGGAAAGGATATGGGCTCCTTGAGCAGCTTCTCTGCCACCAGTGGGACTTTGGTAGCCTTGGAGTGGCAGGAGAGGTCATAGCAGGAACGGTCTGCACATCCAACGATCTCAATCCAGCCCTAGGACAGAAGCATCCAGAAATCTCTGCTCTCCAATGTGCCACAAGAGCCATTCCCAAGCTGACCAATGGTCACAAATGGGAGGTTTTCAGACAAAGAAATCAAAGTAATGAATAATCATGTGAAAAAGTGCTCTAAATCACTACTGATTAGAGACATGCAAATTAAAACAACTCTGAGGCACCACCTCACACCCAGTGTTGGAGGCGATGTGAGAAAACTGGGCACTAATGCATTGTTGGCGGAGCTGTTCCAACCATTCTGGAGAGTGCCCAAAGGCTACAAAACTGGGCGCACCCTCTGGCCCAGCAATACCACTACTCGGTCTGTATCCCAAAGAGATCAGTGGAAAAGGACCCATATACACAAAGTCTTTACAGCAGCTCTTCTGAGATGGCAAAGAACTGGAAACAGAGGGAGTGCCCAAACATGGGAATGGGTGAGGGATGGTGAAGTACCGCAGTGCCGCAATTCAGAAAAACCTGAGAAGATCTGCGTGAACCGACGCAGAGCGCAGCGAGCAGAACCAGGAGGTCACTGTGCACAGTAACAGCAGCACTGGAAAGACGATCCGCTGTGACAGCCTCAGCTGCCCGCCCCCTCCCGCGACTGACGGATGCCAAGTGCAGACGCAACTTCTGTCGCTTTCTAGCTCTTTTCTTTTGCTTTTTTGCAACACGGTTAATATGGAAATGATTTCACATCACAAATGATAACATGCTGCTTGTCTTCTCAACGGGTAGGGGAGCAGTGTGGGAGGGACAGAGAGAAGAAAATTTGGAACTCAAAATTTTAAGAAGTGAGTGCTAAATAAACAAATAGCAGGTTTTAAAACCTGTCTCTGCTGGACAGAACACACTGCCTCTGGCCTCCTTTCACTAGATGCGCTGAGCCAGTGACAGGGGAAGCTTTGTTATCATGCTTATTATGATGATTAGCCTTAATTCTGCAAATATGTTTGAGCTGGAAAACACATCACCAAAAAAAAAAATACGCATGACCCTGGGCACCCCCAGGAGCTGGCCCCACACCCTGCTTTCAGTTCTCCAACGACCCAGACTATGGCAATGGGGAGTCAGCTGAAGCTACAGGTCCTGTCTGTCCTTGCTGGCTCTGCACGGGCAATGTGCCTAGGAACAGGGGCGTCATGCAGGCCCTGTAAGGGAGGCAGACTGCAACCAGGCATGCCTTCCCCAGGGCAGGTGGCTCAGCTCAGGGGAGCACCTCCCCAGCCTGGCCACGGCCCTGCTTACAGACCCTCCCCTGAAAAAATGACTGAGGGGTATCAATGTGCATCAGTGAAGGGGGTGAAGCTGTAGGTCAGTGATGCACAGGCAAGCCAGAGAATGGGCTCTAGGTCTGAGGTCACAATTTTAACAGAGGAATCACTCATCGACTCAAAAGCTGCAGGATGGGCAGCCTTACTTTCATTTCTGTAATGAAAATGAACTAAAGAATAAGTGGGATTGGATTTTTAAAATGTTCTGTAAATACAGCACTCAAAGCAGTTACAAAGAAACCATAACCTTCCCTGCTTCCCCCATCTACTCCTGAAACCCCTCTGCCACCCATCATACACTCTTCAATCTCTTGTCAACTGGGGTGTGTGGCTTCTACCCTAAAAAGAATTAGGGGAGAATGCCTGGAGTCTAGCACAGAGTAGGTGCTTAACTGATGGGCAGGGCAGAGCCCTGTCTTGAGATCCTTGGGAAAGCAGCAAGGTAGACCAGGCTCAGGCGAGCATTGCACCATCTTGGATCAAAGTGCCATCCTGCATCAGGGCTCCATCACA
>NW_027186782.1:33777-37428 GCF_028583685.1 Petaurus breviceps papuanus | reverse complement strand
GGTAGATACCTAGGAAATGTGGATAGGATGGATCCAAGTGTTTCTGTCTTTAAGATGTAGCAGAGTAGAAGCACCTCAGCTGAGTTAATGAGGCTGTATTAAGGTACTAGAAGATGTCAGGCAGGCAGGAACACCTGCTGCAGCACAGGAAGGAAGGGAACAATGTCTATTAAGGGCCAACTACATGCTAGGCTTTTCATGCATATTCTCTCATTTTCTCCTTACCAATGAGATAGAGACATTTCCTAGATGAGGAGAATGAGTCTAAGTGACTTCCCTAGAGTTACACAGCTAGTAAGTGTCTGAGGTAAGAGTCATGCTCAGGTCTTCTTGACTCCAGGCTCATCATGCTCTCATTGTGGGAAATGCTGCATCTGAGCACCCTCTCTACTGACACTGATCTGAACCCAACTGTTGACTTTGCAGATCAGTCCTAGGGAGGTACTTGAGGCCTATAGTGGTTATGTGACTTAACCAATGCCTTACCTCTCCAAAGCACTACCCAGCTGTCTTGTTGCTTTCACTTACTCTGTTTTTCTAAAGATAGGACTTTGTTAGAAGTAGTGTGCTAAGTGCTACTGTCTGGGAGGGAATGGGAGATAAAACACCAGAGATGGGAACAGTGAGGAGATAGGACCCTCTCTCTAGGAACCCAACCTAAGAAGAAAGGCACAAGAAATACAAAGGTCACAGTGTTTTCAAAGCAGTTTGGGTAAAAGTCAAAATGGAGAGCCCATATTTTTCTCTGACACTTGATCTTTTCTTTCCTACATATTTCAGAAAATAAAACCCTTAAAAGTAAATGTATCTCTGGGACAGAGGCACAAATCAAATCCAAAACAGCAGTTCACTCTCTTATTAAAAATTAGTTGTGGAGGTATACAAATATCCAGGTGTTTGACAACTAGAGATAGGTGTGGTATAATGAAAACAGCCTAGATTTAGGATCAGATTCTGGCTGAACTGCTTTGTGACTTTGGACAAGGGATGGGAAGGGAATGGTGGGGGGAGGGCTGAGTTAAGAACAAGTATTTATTAAGCAGTTACTCTGTGCCAGGCACTATGCCAAGCTCTTTATAAATGTTATCCTATCGATACAACAACCCAAAGGGGCAGGGGTATTGTTATCCCCACTTTTCAGACTGAGAAACTCAGTTGAGGAAACTGAGGCAGACAGGAAATGACTGAAGGTCTTCCAGGCCCATCATGGTATCCACTGCATCCCCCAGGTGCCTCACAAGTAACATACAAGTTCTGGACAATGACTGAACTCACTGGGCCTTAGTTTCTTTAACTACAAAATGAGCAGATGGGACTTAAGTCCCTTCCAGCTTTAAATCTGTGACCTTAAGAACTGACAGTAGCATGATGTGGCTGCATAAATGAACCTTCTTGTTCATTGGCCCTTTGTGAGACAAAATTCCCTTAGCTTTAAAAATAAAACTAAAGGATCCCTCAGGTCACTCCCTACTACAATTTTGTCTTCAAAGCATGAATAGGCTCATTCATAGCTTAGAATGAAAATGTACAGTTCACATTAGAGGTCATCTGGCCTAAACCCCTAACTAAAACAAGAATGTGCCTAATACAATGACCCTAAGAGGTGAGAGGGACTGGGTTGGAATACATGCCACTGACTTTCCACTTCTCTTAATTTGCAGGTACATCTTGGGAATGATCAATATGCTCATTTGAAAATATATAAACCTCTCCCTCACACGAATCAGCCAATAGAGTTGTCAGACTACCAGACTGGCAAAACCAAAGAGGATGAAGTGACCTCCTTTCAGAGGCAGAGTTCAGAATGTATTTGATTACTTTTATGAGCATCCTATATCAATAACCACAATTGAAATGAAACATGGAACTTTGTAAAATACATTTTTACTTTGATGATATATTGGTTAATTTTAGTCAATGTTCCCTCTTTTCCTTTCTTTTTTATTCTTTGTTATAATGGATGACTTACTGCATAGAGGAAGAGAACAGGATATATTCAGAAATAAAGTGATAGAAAAAATAGAAACATACCAATTCAAAAGCTATAATCAATTCCAAAATTATTTACTTTATATTATTTTATGTCTCAGCTGATCCCTACCACTTTCCAGTAGTCAAGGAGCATTAAGTTACACTACAGAGGGGTCGCCAGGTAGCACAGCAAGTAAGAGCACTGGCCCCTATGTAGGGATGACCTGGGGATCAAATGCCAGGCTCAGATACTTAGCACCACACCCAGAAATAACTGGCCTTGTAACATTGAACAAGTTACTTAACCTCAATAGCTTAAAAAAAAAAGTTACACTATAGAACTGCTAAGCAAATTTGGGGAGCAACCCCTGTGGACTCCTCCCCCAACTTATACAAGCACTTATGGGTTGGTTTCCCCAGCAAGGGCAACTATCCCAGGTAGAAGGGGCAATCCTGTGATACTGCATGCATCATACCACGTCTCAAGAGCCCCCCTTAACCATCAGCCAGCAGGTACAATTAGCAAAGTCAGTTACTCAGATGTAATAGACTTATGTATTGAATGTAAAATAAGATGTAATAAGACATTTACTCAGATGTCACAGAAAGACTGGTACTTACCAAACATTCACCTCCCCCACCTGCCAACACCATAAACCTGGGGTCTTGTCTCCCACAAATACATGGTGTCCATGGAGAAAGTGGACTCAAGCTTAGAGTACAGTGGGAATGAGGTCAAGTGCAGGATCCACGTGTGGCAAAGCCAGCTCACATCTCCTGGTACTACATGACCTACAAATTGTTCCTCTCTGGATGGATTGTTCAGCTGCATGTCCAGGGTCTTCTCTCTGCAGTCAGACTCTCTTCTCTGATTCTTCATGGTCCTTGAAGCTGCTTCTACCCTAGACTGGCTGTCTCTTTATATCCATGTCTGTCTGAAGGCAGACCAGAATTGCTGGGGCTGAAATGACAGCTCTCCTCCGCTGCCTGAACTAATGAGCAATATTTATCTGTCAGTAATAGTCACACAGATGGCAGGTTTTAAACATAGGTCCTCTGACTCTGGGACCAATATGCTTTCCATTGACTCATTTATCAATGTCTCTGTGCTTTCACTAAAGAAGGTGTATCAATAGATGTTTTCTGATATCCCTTCAACTTTTAAAACATTCTGTGATTTGTGAATTTCCTCATAGAAGCCCCTCTTTGAACCTTGACATTTGGTTTCTAATGTTTTTGGTCTCTGGTTGGAGGAAGACTTCTTGGATTTTTTCATTGTTGTTTCATTATTGTAGTTCAGTTGTGTCCAACTCTCTGTGACCCCATTTAGGACTTCTTTTTTTTTTTAATTACAGGCATTTTTATTCAGACCACTCTACCTCTAGAAACCATGTTAGAGACCTTTACTTCATTCTTCTAATAAGCCTGTTGATCTGGTCTTCCCTCCTACCAGCATATCCAACTTCCACAAAATGTGCATTCTTTTTCTTTATTCCATCTCCTAGAGAAAATAATTTGAAGGACCACAGAAAGCTATGGGCAACTTTGAAGTGTTTGCCAGTAGTGCAGATATGCTGGATCAAGTTTTCCATACAGATAATTCCATATTTACCAAGAATTCTACAAAAATCAGTGTATCAGCAATGCCATATTCACAATGCCTATGGAGATTACAAATAT
>NW_027186782.1:0-33767 GCF_028583685.1 Petaurus breviceps papuanus | reverse complement strand
CTAAGTCAAAAAGGGCTTTGCGCTGCCGCTGCCTCTGCTGCTGCTGCTGCCACCGCCACCACCGCCAGCCACCACAGGAACGCTAGCTTGACTTCCGCTTCCTCTTGCTCCGCCCCTTCCTGCTACGTCAGCAAGTCCAACGGGGCATGGAAGATCTTTAAATCCCATAACCCTTACAATCAGTCAGGGCAATTCTCTGTTTCTTGATCTCACAATAACCATATTATTGGTGTGTGTGTGTGTTTGTTTGTGTGTGTGACCTTAGTCAAGTCATTTCCCTTAATCTGGGTCTCAGTTCCCACTCTTTACATTCTGTTTTTTCTTATAGAAATACACTCCTTGAAGGCAGAAAATGTTTCCTTTTCAACTTCCTATACCTAGCACCCAGCACAGAACCTGGCACATAGTGAACTCTTAATAAATCCTTCTCAGTTGACTAATTGGTTTGTACAATGAAGGGTCAGGATGACATGATCCCTAAGGTCCCTCAAGCCATCAATAACAAATGTTCATCATAGGAACAGAGCTGTAACTAACAATGGGCAAAGCGGGGTTTATCCCAGGGCAAGAAAATCCAGGGGGTATGATGGAATGACTGTGCTTCCTTCCCAAGCTCTTCTGACTTTTGTGGATGTGTGATACAAATGCTCCCAACCTCCCCTCCCTGTGATTCTCCTTTCCCCGCCTGCCTTTTTCCCAATTCCCATGTAATGGGAATGTTAATTTTTAAGATCTTCCCTGCCCCTAGGCTAAAATACACCTGGAGCTTGGGGTAGGAGGCTTGTTTTTCAGTAGATACTTTTTGATTGGCCAGTGGGTCCAAAAGGTTGTTACATTCTCTGAGCCAGGAGAAGGCTATATAAGCCCTGATGTGTAGCTTTGTTTTGGGGTTCACTTTGAGAAGCGTTCTGTGATTTGATCAGATGAAACTCTGGGAAGCCGTTGTTGAGAGTCCCCCAGCTTTGCAAAAGCCCAGATGTGGACTTGCTTTGGATGTAATGGTTGGACAGTTTGGAAACTGTCTACTTGATCTGATTCTCTGTCTTGATAATTCTGTCTGTATATTCTGAAGTTCGGGGTGCTGACCTTTTTCTCCTGAACTAGGTGAACGATACGTATTTGACTGATTAAAGTAAGCTTGTTAATCCATTTTGAGTTGCTTTCCTTTAGCAAAGCAGATCCAAGAACCTGTAGTGGTAGCCACCCTAGGGACTCTTGGGGTGCTTGCTGCTACATCCCTCCATCCCTCAGGGTGACTTCAGGACTCTCTTCTGCTAGCTTGACTATATCCCCTAAAGGACAATCCCTTGCCACCCGCTGACATCCAATCAGCTAATACCCTCCAGCACCTCATTCTCCTCATTACTTCAAGTGAAATCTTTCAGCTCCTGGAGTACCTCTGCTCAATTCAATGTAACCCCATTGACTTTAATTCAATAAATAATTTATCTATCTATCACCATGCTTTTATGAGGCATTGGCTGGATTTCAGATACAGGACTGAGCACTAGGAACACAAAGGCAGCCCCTGCCCTCAAGAAGCATATATTCTATCTGGGAGACAACTTGTACATAGCAATCAATACTCCCTTCATTCAATGTGTCTAAGGCAACATGCCAGGCATAGGTGATACAAAGACAGAGAATGAAACAATCTCTACTCTCAAGAAGCTTAGGAAGGTATATACAAAATATGTACAAAGTAATTTGGTGAGTTGAGGTTGGGAAAGTAACCAGGAAACCCAAAGGACCAAGAAAGGCTTTATGTCAGAGCTGACATGTCTGAGATGACCTTCAGAAGAGAGTTAGGGAAGCAGAAAAAGAGGGAGAGCATTCCATACCTGGGCAGACAGCCTGTGCAAAGGAGAAATTGACTAATAATAATAACAGTTAGAATTGATAAAATTTATAAAAAAATACTTCAAAGTTTGAAAAGTTCTATGCAAGTATTATTTTCATTTGATCCTCTCAACAAGCCTGCAAGGTAGGCTCTGTTATTACCCCCATTTTACTGATGAGGAAACTGAGGCTCAGAGAGATTAAGTGATTTGACAAGAATCACACAGCTAGGAAGTATCTGAGGCCACACTCTCCACTACACCACCTAGCTAAGAGATGGAGTACAGGAGAGACCAGGAAATGTTGGTGATCAATAAAAATTCATCTCAAAAAGGGGCCATTTTGGCTGGACTGTTCAGCACATGAAGCAAATTGGGGAGGATGTGGAGTGTCTACTATATTCCTTGTTCTGTAGCAGGGGCCAGGGCCTGGAGGCTAAAATTCCTCTACTCTGGAGGGCAGGGTCTGTTTTTGCCTTTTTTTGTCTTTTTCCAGGGGGGGAAGGCAAGGCAAATAGGGTTAAGTGATGTGCTGAAGGTCACACAGATAGTAAGTGTTAAGTGTCTGAAGTCAGATTTGAACTGAGGTCCTCCTGACTCCAGGGCCGACGCTCTATTCACTGCACCACCTACCTGACCCGTTTCTGTCTTTTTTGGTACCCTTAAAACTTAGGACAGTGCCTGACACATAGTGGACATTTCCTAAGTGCTTGTTGATACAACCTGACTTGATTCCAAGCACCTGGAAGTGTGGGACATGATGGATGCTGAGGCAGTGCCCTGACCCACCAACGCTGGGTGATGCCCCATCAGGGACAGCTCCCAGAAGGAGGTGGAGGCCTGGGTCTGGAGCTCAGTGGCAGAAGGAAGCCCTTTTGCTTATGACACTCCCCAGCATTGCTGAGACATGGGGTTTCTGTACACAAGCCTCTGTGGTGAGCATTTAGCAATGTGCTTTCATCTCTGAAGTAAACATTTTTTTCTCCATTTTCCTCTATATTTGATCAGCTGCAATCCAAAGGCCCCAGAAGGGCAAAAGTTCTCCTTCAAACATGAGTTAGCCAATGCTCTTTTCTAACATAATTTTCACCATAGTCAAACTTACCAACCCTGGGCCTCCAGGGACTATAGTCCTCTGGTCTTTTCAAAAGCAAAAACAACTGGGGAAGTATTGTACAGTTTGTTCCGGCCACAGTTCAGGGCCTAAATAGAGCAGTATCTTGAAGCATCAACGATATGGGATCACCACCAGGCAAAGGGAATGAGAAGCTGGAGAAATCCAACAGTTGACTAGAAAAAAAATAACAACACAACAAAAAACTTCCATGAGCTCAGGTCACTAAATAGCTGTGTGATTCTGGGCAAGCCACAGAAACCCTCTGAGTTTCCATTTTCTTGTCAGTAAAATCAAGGCTCTTTCATTCATCACATTCAGTGGGATTTGTTGATGGTAGAACTCACTGCTGGGCACTTGGTCTTAGTCCCAGACTGGGAACAAAATAATATAAAGTAGATTGGTTAGAGAGCTTATAGTGCGTCCTGGAATGTCTGCGGGGCTAAGAAAGGACAGGAAGCAACCCATCTCTCTCCACTGATCTCTTTCTTCCCAGCGACTGTGGAGCCTACTTCAGTAATGGAAAGTGAAGTTGGAGCAATGAGCAAGGGAATCACTTCGTAGGAGAGGGAAAATTGAGGTTACTGAGGAGAGGAATTAAACAGGGACAGGATAAATAGATGGAAGGATGGATGGATGGATGGATGGATGGATGGATGGATGGATGGATGGATGGATGGATGGATGGATGAGTGGGTAGATGGGTAGATGGATGGAAGAGGCTCTTTAATTCTGCAATCCCAATGACCTGGGAATTTTGGGACATACCCAGTAAGAGCTAGTTTGTGTAGGTACCTAGACTTAGAACCAACAGGGACTTCAGAGGTTACCTGGTCCAATGCTTCATTTTAAGAGGGAAGGAGACTAAGGTTCATGGAAATGAAATGCCTTGCCTGAGCTGCCACACCTAGTGTCAGAGGTAGGATTTGAGCTCATGTCCTTTAGATCAGAGCTAGTGCTTTTGTCATCATACTCTATTGCTTCCAGAGGAGACTGGTCTTAAGGCCAGGACTTGGAATAGAAATAACATCAGAGAATTGAATGAAGGCAGACTTCTGTAGTTTGGACCAGTGAGGCAAGCCCCTTATACCCTAAGAGTATTGATGGGGTGTGTGGGGTGCCTATGTTTATAACATCAATTTGTAAAATTAATTTGTAAATCCAGTTTGTAAAATCACATTCCCTCCTCCCAGCCTCAGAGAATTAATCCTGCCCCTTCCCCCTGACAGCACTGCATGACAACAATTCATGAACTGTTTATCTCCCCCTAGTATAATGGCCAGCTGCACCTAGGAATCCTTCAATGCACTATCTGTAAGTTAACTCCTCAGCCAATTATACACATACGGAATCCCCGATAGCCTTGGTTCCCAATATCCATCTTGTCAAACATGACACTGATGGGTGGCAGACTAGGTATTTCTCAGTCAGCCCTTACCACTATCTGATTTAGTGATGTTTCAAACCTAAAACCACACCTCCAAGTAGCCACCCTCGGGCTATTTCCCAGTGAATTATGGGCAATACACCTGAGCAGTTGATATTAAAAGTTCATGTTCCTTTAAGCACTGACCACTCCTTAACTCCTCCCTAATCCCACCCTTACTCACCTAGTTAGCATAATTGACATTTGATTTGCTATTGTAACTGTTTATAAACTATATCTATGACTTCTTTAAGTTTGCAGGTTCCCTAAGAACCCCTGCCTGCTGTAATATGTAACAATAAGCTTTAACAATCCTGACTCAAAAGATTGCTTGGGCCTTGTAAATTCCTTTAAGACTGCACAGCAGGAACTCTGGTCATTGATTGGAGACCCTGTAACACCTATCGCCCCCTCATCAGTATGATTTCCTCCTTTTCTTGGTAGTTGGGCATCATGGGAGAAAGCCTGCACTTGGAGGGAGGAAGGCTTGGGTACAAATCCTGGCTCTTTCACTTAGTAACTGTGTGACCCTGAGCACATCAATCAGATTGTCTTAGCCTCAGTTTCATTGTGTAAAGTAGAGAAAACAATCCCTATAGCACCTATGTTGGGGGTTATTCTGAGGCACAAAGGAGGAAATATAAGCAAAAGGCTTTGCCAAAATGTATACACACACACACATTCTTTACTGGACAACCCTTAACTTCTCAGTGCTTCAGGAAACTCCTAAAGACTATTTGAGGGTGCCAACCTATACCGGTAGAAGGATTTTCCTCCCCGGGAGCTTCCTATACCCCTGAAATCAAAGGTTCAATCTCCATCCCTGTTTCTGTGCTTATTCCTTAGCTGGTTGAGGACTGCCTTACCCCTTGAATACCAGTGATATGTGCCTGGGCTTTGAGCCAATGGAGGTGGGGAAAATGAAGGCATGGATGGGAGGCATTATAGGACTATTGGTGAACTCAGGAAGCTGATTGGTCACTGAGTGAAAGAGTCTGGCCATACACAGAAGGGCAGTTGCACAGTCTTCCTTCTTACTGGGACTGTGTAGCCAGAGCAGTGTTGCCACCCAGGACACTACACTGTGAGTCTCTTTCATCACATTTGCTGGCACCTTCCAATCTTTACCAAGAACACTCTGTGGTTTGGTTATGATTTCCTCTATTTAAATGTCTCAAAGATGGAAGTGAGGGCTTCTCTTGGGCAAGATGGGAGATTTCCTAATCCCTTGCCTTCACTTCACCCTTTCATGCACCTGTATCCAGGGTCAAAGACGTGCTATGCAACCTTAACCATGGCTGCCCAAGGACCTCTGCTCCACAGCCACCTTAAACTTCATGATCACCTGAAGCTGCCCCAACTCTGCCACTATCCTGGGATGTTGAGACCAAAGTGTCTCTTCCTCCCAGGGCTATCTTTGTGGCATCGCCCTCATCAAAGTATTGGCTCTCTGTCCATGTTGTTCCATTTCCCTTTGCTCACACTCAGTAAGGTATTTGTTCATGGCAATAGCACAATTGTTATCAGTGCCACTCCCCTGTACTTCTTGACAGTCAGAAATTGATGAAATTTTGTCCCAGTCAGAAGGAAGAACAATACAAAGCCCAGGGTGCTAGGATCCTAAATTCTGGAGATTGTTTGGACATCTGTCTCAGGTCAAATGCTGTCTATCCCTCTGTAATGCCAAGCAAAGGCCACTTCCCAAAGTTCAAACTACCAGCATAGGTGCTCTCCATTTTATTCAGTGAAAAATTAAGAACAGAGAAAATAAAAATATAGAATAATTCAAAATACAGCATTCACCAAGCATAATTAAATAATCTCCAAGTACTACTCCACCGCTGGACATTATAATTCATTTAGTCAATCCCAAAGACCCTCCTCTAAGTATTACTCCACCCCTAGGCTATACATTCATTTAGTCAACCACAAAGCCCCTCTTCTCAAATAGTGATTAGTTTCCAATCATAAGTAAAGTACATTCATTTGTTCAATCACAGATCACAAAAAAATCAAAAGTTCCCCACTCTTGGATCACAAGTGAATCTACCCCAGAGTTACAACACGCTTAAGCACAGCATTTAATACCCAAATGGAGGTCTTTTCTTCATCTTGACCAGAGGCAAGTTCTCAGCAATCTTTGTTCCTGGGGAGACAAAGCTTAGCAAGGCCACAGGATACATTGCTAGTGTCCTCATTAATTCATTCTCTGTCTGAAGAACAGTCCTAGGACCCCTGAAAACATTAGCAAAACCCTCGTCCAGGATTTCTGTAATCATACAACAAGAAAATCCTTCTTCAGGGCTTCTGAACCAACAGCAAGGCTCCCTGACATCTGCAACAACAGGACTGTCCTTCACCAGTGAACAAATCTGGCAAAACAACATCAACACAGACCGACAAAGTACCAGCATAACAGCCATGTCTCCTCCATGTCCTTGGCAGCTCTGGGTGGCAGCTCTTAAAAGTCCTGGGCAATTCAAACTGGCCCTCAGCAATCCTCTCCGTCTCTCTCTGCCTCCAAGATGCTGCTTCCAAAAAGTTCTTCTGCCTCTCTCTTTGCTTGTGTCTCTCTAAATTTACTTCACCAGCTCCTCCTAGTTTAGCACTCTCTTTTCACATCAACAAGTCCATCCCACAAGTGGGATTCACAAGCTCAGGGTTTTAACACAATCAAACCAAAAACCAAGCCAATACAGGGGGATCTTTAAATTCCATTACTATTACATTCCACCCCTCCAGGATCCTTGACCTTACAATCTCAATCTAAATGGCCATGGATCCTGGAACAAATAGAGGCACTATGCTTTGTAATCCTGCCAACTACACCATAATGTAATGCCAAGCAAAGGCCACAGAAGATGATTACAAAATTATGCCCTTAACTCATTTATTCTACCGTGAGTGAGGCTACAATTGTCTGGTTATTGTCTCTTTGCTTCTTCTTGGCTTTTTGTCTGTTCACCTTGTTTGCTAGATTTGTTTCTGAAGGCTTGGTACCCTCCACCTGTAGATGCCTGATAGCTTAAGCTGGATGTCACCCCCTGTCTGTAACTGTGATGTGTCACTCTTGGACCTGGCATCAAGCATATTAAGAACTGACCTCTCAAATGGGACCCCTTGGGACAGGGACAGCTCTACATCCGATTTCAGCAGCAATTAGGCATGGAAGAAGAGACCTTCACCACTTACCTCAAGATTTTGGGGCCCCATTTGTTCAGGTGAGGGATAATGATGGGGAGCTTGTGCTCAAGCCCCACCCTAAAACATTGTTTTCTGTGTTTATTGTGTGCTATCCTTATTATATTGCTATGAAATTCTGTTGACACCAGTTTTTCCTAATGTATTTTTGCCAAGTAAGGGACATGAAAGGTCTTGGGGCCAAATGTGATACAAATGCAAATTTAAAGATCTTCCCTGCCCCTAGGCCCTTTGATAGGCTTAAGAGACTCTGAGAACCTTCCTTGATTTGAAAATATACTTTGCCTCCTAATAGGCTGAATGTGGTCACATGGAGTCTGTGGCAGGAGGCTTGGTTTTCAGGAATGCCCACACCTTGATGCTGTGTGATTGAGCAGTGGGTCAAGAGGCTGGTTAAGTTCTCTGACCCAGGAGAAGGCTATATAATCCCAGATGTGAGGCTTTGCTTTGGGGCTCACTTTGAGAAGTGTTCTGTGATTTGATCAGAAGAGAGGAAGCTATTGTTGAGAGCCCCCCCGGCTTTGAAAAACCCAGGTGTTGATTTGGTATGGATGTAATGGTTGGACAGTTTGGAAACCTGTCTACTTGATCAGTTTCTCTGTCTTGATAATTCTGTCTGTATACTCTGAAGTTCGGGGTGCTGACCTTTTCCCCCTGAATTAGATAAATGATATATATCTGACTGATTAAAGTAAGCTTGTTAACCCATTTGGAGTTGCTTTCCTTTAGCAAAGCAGATCTAAGAACCTGTGTTGTCAGCCACCCTGGGGATACTGGGGTGTTTGCTGCTACACCCTCTTACCAGCTGGGTAACTCTCAACTAAGAGGCAAGGAAGGACAGAGAATAGAGGACTGATTCTCCTGCTTTCCATTGTATCCCTGGAACTTAACACAACACCAGGCACAGGGAGTGTAATTCATAAGTGTTTCTTGACTGACTGTCAGGGAGATCTGAGTTCAGGTGTTGCCTTTGACATATATGAGGTGTATGACCCCAGGCAATTCTCTAAAACTACAGTTTATGGAATGCTTATAGATCTGAATGGCTTCCTTGATGGGAACCCACAGAAATGAAATCCCACTTAAAACCATGGCTCATGAGTCCCCAGCAGTACATTTCCCTTTAACAATGAGTCATTTGACACAATTATAACAAAAAATAATTCTGTCTGTGTACTTTGAAGTTCGGGGTGCCGACCTTTTCCCCTGAACGAGGTAAACGATGTATTTTTGACTGATTAAAGTAAGCTTGTTAACCCATTTTGAGTTGCTTTCCTTTATCAAAGCAGATCCAAGAACCTGTGGTGGCAGCAAACCCTGAGGATGCTTGGGGTGCTTGCTGCCACAGGGGGTAAGAGAAAAGATATGGGAGAGAGCAGATTGGAGGAGGGGATATACTGAGGGACGGCTATTTTGGGGCGGTGGGTAGGGGAAAATTGGGGAGAAAATGTGTAACTGAAAATCGGTGGAAATGAATGATGTAAATCAGAACTTAATAAATCATTTGAAAAAATGAAAAAAAAAAAGAAAAAGAGAATGATAAAGACTCTTCCTACTCACTTTGAGTAGCCAGGCAACTGGAGAGAAGTAAGGATAAGACAAGGTTTAAAGAAATGTTTCTATCAGGGGAAGTTCTCATGTTTAAGTCTGTGACTCTGAGAATTTACATACAGACTTAAACATACTCATGATTATTCATTTGGGGAATTCCATTTCCTTTCATGATACTCTAATCACATGCTAGCCCACACAATTGTGAATTACATGCTTGCAAGCAGAGAGTCTCAGGATACATTGTCCCAGGCTTTCCTGAATGAGAACTGTAAGATAAAAGAATGAGAAAAATCCCACTTCACCATAGACTCTGAAACAAAGCTTATATGTTTATGCCCTGAATCCAGCAACTAGATTACTTGTTTGTTACTTGAGAGGGAGCATCTTGTCTTATAGGAGAACTACACAAAAACTGAATACCAGGTCACCATTGGTGCCCAGGAATTCAAACACAACCTTATCAGAAATTACTGAAATGCACTTCTCTTTTTCCAGATTTTAGGGGGATTTTATCCAAATGTATGATGGATTTTTGTCATTGTAGTAAATTATGGTCTGTGCACCCTCTCTACCAACACAGATATAAACCCATCTGTTGACTTTATTGATTAGCCCCAGGGGGTTGCTTGGGATATGACTTACATACAACTCATAAGTGTCAGGGAATTTGAACCCTCTCCAGGTACAAACCCAGCACTCTATTCACTACAGCATAATTTTAAAAGAAATATCTGATCCTAGACACCCTCAATGTAAACAGCAATGGGCACACATCTGGGAACTCCTTGGCCACTCCTTTGGGATTGTCGACTGAGATAGCTGGGAATTGTATGGATGGATCCAAGTGATTCTGGCTTTAGGGTACAGCAGAGTAGAACTACCTCAGCTGAGTTAAGAAGGTTATATTAAGGTACTAGGAGATGTCAGCCAGGCAGGAACACCTGCTGCAGCACGGGAAGGAAGGAAATAAGAATTGACCAAGTGCCAACTATGTGCTAAGTTCTTCAGAAATATTACCTCATTGGATCCTTACAAAGGAGATGGAGACATTTCCCAGGTGAGGAAAATGAGATTCAGTGACTTCCCTAGAGTCACACAGGTAGTAAGTGTGTGTCTGAGGTAAGAGTCATGCTCAGGTGTTCTTGACCCAAGGCCCAGCATTCTCTCATTGTGGGAAATGTTGGTCTGAGAACCCTCTCTACTAACACCAACTATTGACTTTGCTGATCAATCTTACTTGGGGCCTGCAGGGTTTATGTGAATTACCCAGTGACATACCTATCCAAAGTTTTACCCAGCTGTCTTGTTGGTTCCATCTACTCTGCTTTATTAATGATAGGACTTTGTTAAAGATGGTGTGCTAAGTGCTACAATTTACAGGGGAATTGGAGATATAATACCACAGATGGGAACATTGAGCAGATAGGGCTCTCCCTGGAGGGACACAGCATTGGAAGGAAGGCACAAGATGTATAAAGGCCACAGTGTTTTCAAAGAGACTTGGGTAAAAGTAAAAAAGGGAGAAGCTGTATCTTTGTATGATACATGATCTTTTTTCTCTACACATTTTGGAAAAAAACACCCTGAAAAAAATGAAAATCTGAGACAGAGGCACAATTCAAATTTAAAATAATACTTGAAGCCCTATTATTAAAAATTAGTTCCTTGGACATTCAAATACCCAGGCGCTAGAGTCAGCTATGGTTTAAGGAAAACAGGCTGGATTTGGGATCAGATTCTGGCTCAGCTGCTTGGTGACTTTGGACAAGGGAAGGGAAGGGAAGGGTGGGTTAAGAACAAGTACTTATTAAGCAGCTACTCTGTGCCAGGCACTATGCCAAGCTCTTTATAAATGTTATCTTATTGATACAACAACCCAAAGGGGCAGGGCCTATTGTTATCCCCACTTTTCAGATTGAGGAAATCAGTTGATGAAACTGAGGCAGACAGGAAATGACTGAAGGTCTTCCAGGCCCATCATTGTATCCCCTGCATCCCCCAGCTGCCTCACAAGTAACATACAAGTTCTGGACAATGACTGACCTCACTGGGCCTTAGCTTCTTCAACTACAAAATGAGCAGATGGGACTTAAGTCCCTTCCAGCTTTAAATCTGTGACCTTAAGAACTTACAGTAGCATGATGTGGCTGCCTAACTGAACATTCTTGTCCATTGGCCCTTTGTGGGACTCAATTCCCTTAGCTTTAAAAATAAAACTAAAGGATCTCTCAGGTCACTCCCTGCTATAATTTTGTTTTCAAAGCATGAATAGGCTCATTCATAGGTTAGAATAAAAGTGTACAGTTCACATCAGAAGTCATCTGGCCATAACCCCTAACTAAAACAGGAATGTGCCTAATACAGTGACCCTGAGAGGTGAGAATGACTGGGTTGGAATACTTGCCACCGACTTTCCACTTCTCTTGATTTGCAGGTACATCTTGGGAATGATCAATATGATCATTTGAAAATATATGAACCTCTCCCTCAAACGAATCAGCCAATAGAGTTGTCCAACTACCAGAATGGCAAAACCAAGGAGGATGAAGTGACCTATTTTTAGAAGGATAGTCCAGAATCCATTTGGTCACTTTCATGAGGGTCCTATATCAATAATCACAATTGAAATGAAGCATGGATCTTCGTAAAGTAGATTTTGACTTTGATGATGTATTGGTTAGTTTTAGTCAATGGTCCCTCTTTTCCTCTCTTTTTTTATTCTTTGTTATACAGGATAGCTCATTGGACAGAGAAAGAGGACAGGATATGTAGGAAAAAAAATTGATATAAAAATAAAAAAAACAATTCAAAATTTTATTCAATTCCAAAATTATTTGCTTTAAATTATTTTACATCTCAGCTCATCCCATAGTAGATACTGCTTTCTAATAGTCAAGGAATATTAAGTTACCCTATAGAACTGCAAAGCAAACTTGGTAGCTCCCTCTGTGGACTCCTCCCAAAACTAATACATGTGTAGTTACGGGCTGCTATCCCAGGTAGTAGGGGCAATCCTGTGGGTCTGCATCCATTATACTATGTAGCAAGAGCCCCCACTTACTCTCAGCCAGCAGACACAATTAGCAAAGAATTGTACTCAGATGTCACAGAAAAACTGGTACTTACCAAACATTCACCTCCCCCACCTGCCAACACCATGAACCTGGGGTATTCTCTCCCACAAATACATGGTGTCCATGGAGAAAGTGGACTCAAGCTTAGAGTACAGTGAGAGTGAGGTCAAGTGCAGGATCCATGTGTGGCAAAGCCAGCTCACATCTCCTGGTACTACATGACCTAGAAATTGTTCCTCTCTGGATGGATTGTTCAGCTGCATGTTCAGGGTCTTCTCTCTGCAGTCAGACTCTCTTCTCTGATTCTTTATGTTCCTTGAAGCTGCTTCTACCCTAGACTGGCTGTCTCTTTATGTCCATGTCTGTCTGAAGGCAGAACAGAATTGCTGGGGCTGAAATGACTCTTCTCTGCTGCCTGAACTAATGAGCAGTATTTACCTGTCAGTAATAGCACTGCCTGGATGATTTCAAGGCATTTTCTAAACATCACAAAGTTGGATAGCCCTTCCCTCTTAGGAATCTCTTTTGAAGCTGCTCCTCAGCTAGTGTCTAATTGAAACATTGTCTATCCCCCAGTACTTGCCACAGATCTTTCCACATGTGGTTGGTGCTTAATTAATGATTCTTGATAGAGTCAACTTCCTCATTGAGGCTTGTGCTCATCTGATCTGAGAGGTGGGAGCTTCTTACTGTCTTCTAGCTCCAGATCTAGGCACTGAAGAGAAAATGGAAAAGATGACCATTTCCTAGTTTTCTTCTGTCCACTTTTCACTAAGAAGAGTTTTGAACACTTAAAATGTCCTTTCTAACACAACCACCTCCACATTGTGAGCTTCCTGTGTCCACACATCTCCAAATGACACATCAGTATCCTGGATCTACTCTTAGCTGTCTAGCTGGGGTTCCCAGCTTCTTTTCCTGGCGGCTCCTTTTTCTGCTGTTCCCTAGGGACTTTCACCAGGAGTGGGCTTTGGTTTTGCATTCTCCTCATTAGGCCATGTCTACCTACAAAGCTTATGAAGATTTCTCTTATGATGGTAACAGTTCCCTCCAACACTCTATACTAATTTGCCTCCTGTATGGCTCTGTTAGTCAGAACAAAGCAAAGTTTTAGCTGCCTCAGTGGGACATTCAGGAAATCAACGTTTGGAGGATTGCCTGAGAGTTGGACATGGGTACCCCCCTCAGTTTTAAGGTACCCTGTGACTTCACATTCCCAATACTATAGCTTATGAGTCCCCACCAGAGCTATTGCCTTTAACAATAAGTCATTTGACACAATTAACTCAAAGCAAAGGCATTTGCTGAGAATGGCATTGTAAGAATCAGAGCCATAAAATATTTCCCCCATAAACCAGAAGCAGACTCTCCCTCAAAACCTCACATCACTGCAGCAAAGGGTGAGCACAGAATTAGAGAACATATAGAGTCAAAGGGATTCATACTTCCATTGACTCAGGGCCTGATGATCTTTCTCTTCTCTTCCAGTCTTAGTATTGCTGCTGGGCACGTGTCATCTCCTTCCAGACCCTGCTCCTAAATGGAGAGAAGGACTCTTAAGAAACAGGATACTGTTGGAGATCGATAGCTGCAAGCAAAACCAACTTCCTCATCCTGAAAAGGGGGCAGGGAAAAGGAGAACTAGAATCTAAGGGGTGTCTTAGATTTCCTCTTATACAACTGGGGAATAGCTGATCAAATTTTGAACAAAGTATTCCAGAGAATGCTGCAGAATATGACCTGCCACAGATTAAAGTGAGCAGGATCAAGGGAAGAATTTATCCAAGGATAGTATCAGTGTAACAAACCGAAAGCAAAAGATTAAAAAAAAAAGTGTGAAAACCTTAAGAACTCTTGATCAATGCAATTAAGAATCATGTCTCCAGAGGACCTAGGATGAAGCTCTCATTCCTTACTCTCCTCAGAACTTGTTGGAAGAGAGAACAATAAATACACTCAGTTGGGGGTAGAAATCTATCTTACCACACAGGAAATAGGAAAGGAAGGGGATAAGGTGGGGGAGAAGGGGAGCTGAGGGAAGGGAGGGAAGTTTAGGGGAGGTAAAAGTCAGAAGTAAAACGCTTTTGAGAATGGACAGGAAAAAAGGAGAGAAAGTAAGAAGAACAGGAAAAGTAGGATGGAGGGAAATACATAGTTGGTAATCAGTATGTGAAAAAAAAATAACAGTGTCTGTACTGTACACTGCATTCCTCAAATATAGAAAACTGAGTCATATTTATAGAAATAAGAGAATTTCTCAATTAAGAAATGGTCAGATGATATGAACAGTCAGTTTTCAGACAAGTTAATCAAAGCTACCTATGGTCATATAAATTAAATGCTCCCAACCTCCCCTCCCTGTGATTCTCCTTTCCCAGCCTGCCTTTCTCCCCATTGCCTCCATCCCTCAGGGTGACTTCAGGACTCTCTTCTCCTAGCTTGACTATATCCCCTAAAGGACAATCCCTTGCCACCCGCTGACATCCAATCAGCTAATACCCTCCAGCACCTCATTCTCCTCATTACTCCAAGTGAAATCTTTCCTAGTTGCCACTCTTGGTAGAAAAGCCAAGGCCTCTCTCCCAGATTCCTACTTTTCTTTCAGCTCCTGGAATAGCTCTGCTCAATTCAATGTAACCCCTTTCACTTTAATTCAATAAATAATCTATCTATCACCATGCTTTTATGAGGCATTGGCTGGATGCCAGGCACAGGACTGAGCACTAGGAACACAAAGGAGCCCCTGCCCTCAAGAAGCATATATTCTATCTGGGAGACAACTTGTACATAGCAATCAATACTCCCTTCATTCGATGTGTCCAAGGCAACATACCAGGATACATGTATACATGATACAAAGACAGAGAATGAAACAATCTCTACTCTCAAGAAGCTTAGGAAGGTATATACAAAATATGTACAAAGTAATTTGGTGAGTTGAGGTTGGGGAAGTAACCAGGAAACCCAAAGGACCAAGAAAGGCTTTATGTCAGAGCTGACATGTCTGAGATGACCTTCAGAAGAGAGTTAGGGAAGCAGAAAAAGAGGGAGAGCATTCCAGATCTGGACAGACAGCCTGTGCAAAGGAGAAAATGATTAATAATAATAACAGTTAGAATTGATAAAATTTACAAAAATACTTTAAGGTTGGCAAAGTCCTATGCAAATATTATCTCATTTGATCCTCTCAACAAGCCTGCAAGGTAGGCTCTGTTATTACCCCCATTTTATAGATGAGGAAACTGAGGTTCAGAGAGATTAAGTGATTTAATAAGAATCACACAACTAGGAAGTGTCTGAGGCCACTCTCTCCATTACGCCACCTAGCTAAGAGATGGAGTATAGGAAAGACCAGGAAATGCTGGTGATCAATAAAAATTCATCTCAAAAAGGGGCCATTTTGGCTGGACTGTTCAGCACATGAAGCAAATTGGGGAGGATGTGGAGTGTCTACTATATTCCTTGTTCTGTAGCAGGGGCCAGGGCCTGGAAGCTAAAGTTGCTATACTCTGGAGGGCAGAGTCTGTTTTTGCCTTTTTTTGTCTGTTTCGAGGGGGGAAGGCAAGGCAAATAGGGTTAAGTGACATGCTGAAGGTCACACAGCTAGTAAGTGTTAAGTGTCTGAAGTCAGATTTGAACTGAGGTCCTCCTGACTCCAGGGCCGACGCTCTATTCACTGCACCACCTACCTGACCCATTTCTGCCCTTTTTTGTACCCTTAAAACTTAGCACAGTGCCTGACACATAGTGGACATTTCCTAAGTGCTTGTTGATACAACCTGACTTGATTCCAAGCACCTGGAAGTGTGGGACATGATGAATGCTGAGGCAGTGCCCTGACCCACCAACGCTGGGTGATGCCCCATCAGGGACAGCTCCCAGAAGGAGGTGGAGGCCTGGGTCTGGAGCTCAGTGGCAGAAGGAAGCCCTTTTGCTTATGACACTCCCCAGCATTGCTGAGACATGGGGTTTCTGTACACAAGCCTCTGTGGTGAGCATTTAGCAATGTGCTTTCATCTCTGAAGTAAACATTTTTTTCTCCATTTTCCTCTATATTTGATCAGCTGCAATCCAAAGGCCCCAGAAGGGCAAAAGTTCTCCTTCAAACATGAGTTAGCCAATGCTCTTTTCTAACATAATTTTCACCATAGTCAAACTTACCAACCCTGGGCCTCCAGGGACTATAGTCCTCTGGTCTTTTCAAAAGCAAAAACAACTGGGGAAGTATTGTACAGTTTGTTCCGGCCACAGTTCAGGGCCTAAATAGAGCAGTATCTTGAAGCATCAACGATATGGGATCACCACCAGGCAAAGGGAATGAGAAGCTGGAGAAATCCAACAGTTGACTAGAAAAAAAATAACAACACAACAAAAAACTTCCATGAGCTCAGGTCACTAAATAGCTGTGTGATTCTGGGCAAGCCACAGAAACCCTCTGAGTTTCCATTTTCTTGTCAGTAAAATCAAGGCTCTTTCATTCATCACATTCAGTGGGATTTGTTGATGGTAGAACTCACTGCTGGGCACGTGGTCTTAGTCCCAGACTGGGAACAAAATAATATAAAGTAGATTGGTTAGAGAGCTTATAGTGCGTCCTGGAATGTCTGCGTGGCTAAGAAAGGACAGGAGGCAACCCATCTCCCTCCACTGATTTCTTTCTTCCCAGGCCCTGTGGAGCCTAATTCAGTAATGGAAAGTGAAGTTGGAGCAATGATCAAGGGAATCACTTCGTAGGAGAGGGAAAATTGAGGTTACTGAGGAGAGGAACTAAACAGGGAGAGGATAGATAGATGGAAGGATGGATGGGTGGGTGGATGGATGGATGAGTGGGTAGATGGGTAGATGGATGGATGGATGGGTGGGTGGATGGATGAGTGAATGGATGGGTGGTTGGGTGGATGGATGGTTGAGTGGGTAGATGGGTAGATGGATGGAAGAGGCTCTTTAATTCTGCAATCCCAATGACCTGGGAATTTTGGGACATACCCAGTAAGAGCTAGTTCGTGTAGGTACATAGACTTAGAACCAAAAGGGACTTCAGAGGTTGCCTGGTCCAATGCTTCATTTTAAGAGGGAAGGAGACTAAGGTTCATGGAAATGAAATGCCTTCCCTGAGGTACCACAACTAGTGTCAGAGGCACGATTTGAGCTCATGTCCTTTGGATCAGAGCTAGTGCTTTTGTCATCATACTCTATTGCTTCCAGAAGAGGTTGGTCTTAAGGCCAGGAATTGGAATAGGAATGACATCAGAGAAGTGAATGAAGGCAGACTTCTGTAGTTTGGACCAGTGAGGCAGGTCCATTACACCCTAAGTGTATTGATGGGGTGCGTGGGGTGTCTATGTTTGTAACATCAGTTTGTAAAATTAATTTGTAAAACCAGTTTGTAAAATCACATTCCTGTAGTGGCAGGCACCCCAAGCGTCCTCAGGATTTGCTGCCAACACAGGTTCTTGGATCTGCTTTGATAAAGGAAAGCAACTGAAAATGGGTTAACAAGCTTACTTTAATCAGTCAAACATGTATCATTTACCTAGTTCAGGGGAAAAAGGTCAGCACCCTGAACTTCAGAATACATAGGCAGAATTATCAAGTCAGAGAAACAGATCAAGTAGACAGATTTCCAAATTGTCCAACCATTACATCCATACCAAACAACATCTGGGTTTCAAAGGGGGGGGGGCCTCTGGACAACAGCTACCCAGAGTTTCATTAAATCACAGAATGCTTCTCAAAGTGAGCCCCAAAACAAAGCCTCAAATCAGGGTTTATATACCTTCTCCTGGCTCAGAGAATGTATTATTGACCCACTGGCCAATCAAGAAGTATCTACTGAAAAACAAGCCTCCCACTCCAGGCTCCAGGTGCACTTTAGCCTAGGGGCAGGGAAGATCAATCTTTAAAATTTACATTCCCATTACAATTCCCTCCTCCCAGCCTCAGAGAATTAACTCTGCCCCTACCTCCTGCCAGCATTCTGCCTGACAACAGTTCTTGAACTGTTTATCTCCCCGTAGTATAATGGCCAGCTGCACCTAGGAATCCTTCAATGCACTATCTGTAAGTTAACTCCTCAGCCAATTATACACATACTGAATCCCCATTAGCCTTGGTTCCCAATATCCATCTTGTCAACCATGATACTGATGGGTGGCAGACTAGGCACTTCTCAGTCAGCTCTGACCACTAGCTGATTTAGTGATGTTTCAAACCTAAAACCACACCTCCAAGTAGCCCCCTTCGGGCTATTTCCCAGTGAATTATGGGCAATACACCTGTGCAGTTGATATTAAAAGTGCATGTTCCTTTAAGCACTGACCACTCCTTAACTCCTCCCTAATCCCACCCTTACTCACCTAGTTAGCATAATTGACATTTGATTTACTATTGTAACTCTTTATAAACTATATCTATGACTTTAAGTTTGCAGGTTCCCTAAGAACCCCTGCCTGCTGTAATTCATAACAATAAACTTTAACAATCCTGACTCAAAAGATTGTTTGGGCCTTGTAAATTCCTTCAAGACTGCACAGCAGGGACTCTAGTCATTGATTGGAGACCCTGTAACAACTATCACCCCCTCATCAGTATGATTTCCTCCTTTTCTTGGTACCGTGTTCCCCCGATAATAAGACACTGTCTTATTTTTTTTGGACAGAAAAACACCAGAGGGCTTATTTTCAGGGGAGGGCTTATTTTAATGAACATTGACAGAAATTTTAATAAACAGGTAAATGTGAACAAAAAAATGTACCTTTATTCTATAAGCAAATCACTGGGGAAGAACAGGATGACGCTCTCACTGCTGCAGCTCTGATTGGATGCAGCTCGGAGTGCGGCGTGCGTTTCACGGGGGGGGGGGGGGGGCGTGCATACAGAGGGTACTGTAATGTAGTGTGTAGCGTAGGGGATCACCTTCACTACAGAAGCAATCTCAATAGGGCTTATTTTCGGGGCAGGGCTTATTTTAGAGGAATCTTACACAGTAAGGGGAGGGCTTATTTTCGGGATAGGTCTTATTATTGGGGAAACACGGTAGTTGGGCATCATGGGAGAAAGGCTGGGCTTGGTGGGAAGAAGGCTTGGGTACAAATCCTGGCTCTTTCACTTAGTAACTGTGTGACCCTCAGCACATCAATCAGATTCTCTTAGCCTCAGCTTCCTTGTGTAAAGTAGAGAAAACAATCCCTATAGCACCTATGGGGGGTTGTTCTGAGGCACAAAGGAGGAAATATAAGCAAAGGACCTTGCCAAAATGTATACATACACACACGTTCTTGACTGGACAACCCTTAACTTCTCAGTGCTTCAGGAAACTCCTAAAGACTATTTGAGGGTGCCAACCTATACTGGTAGAAGGACTTTCCTCCCTTGGGAGCTTCCTATACCCCTGAAATCAAAGGTTCAATCTCCATCCCTGTTTCTGTGCTTATTCCTTAGCTGGTTGAGGACTGCCTTACCCCTCGAATACTAGTGATATGTGCCTGGGCTTTGAGCCAATGGAGGTGGGGAAAATGAAGGCATGGATGGGAGGCATTATAGGACTATTGGTGAACTCAGGAAGCTGATTGGTCATTGAGTGAAAGAGTCTGGCCATACACAGAAGGGCAGTTTCACAGTCTTCCTTCTTACTGGGACTGTGTAGCCAGAGCAGTGTTGACACTGAGGACTCTTCACTGTGAGTCTCTTTCATCACATTTGCTGGCACCTCTTTGTCTTTACCAAGAACACTCTGTAGTTTGGTTACGATTTCCTCTACTTAAATGTCTCAAAGATGGAAGTGAGGGCTTCTCTTGGGCAAGATGGGAGCTTTCCCAATCCCTTGCCTTCACTTCACCCTTTCATGCACCTGTATCCAGGGTCAAAGACGTGCTATGCAACCTTAACCATGGCTGCCCAAAGACCTCTGCTCCACAGCCACCTTAAACTTCATGATCCCCTGAAGCTGCCCCAACTCTGCCACTGTCCTGGGATGATGAGACCAAAGGGGCTCTTCCTCCTGGGGCTATCTTTGTTGCATCGCTCTCATCAACGTATGGGCTTTCTGTCCATGTTGGTCCATTTCCCTTTGCTCACACTCAGTAAGGTATTTGTTCATGGCAATAGCACAATTGTTATCAGTGCTGATGGGGGACGGGATCCCAATAGGTTCAGCAGGTATTATGATCTTATCTAAGACCAGAAAACCTGCAATATAGTCTGGAAAGAATTCAAGGTCTCAGGCTTAATTGGAGTGAGAGTTGTAGAAGTTTATTGTTATGCTTCCATGAGAAGCTGGCAAGAGTCCTTTAGGGGACCTGCAAGTGAGAGGGGTGCATGCTTTTACCTTTAAAGGGTAGGGCTGCCATTGTCAGGGCTGACCAGACGGGAGGGGCCTCAGTGCATAGTCAAAGGTCAGAGCTGACCAAGAGGAGCATGTGAATAGATAGTTTAGATAAGATTTGGGCCAGGTTGAAGGAGACAAAAGGCAAGGACAAAGGAGGGTGTGGGCCAGGCCTGGGAAGGAATCAAGAGATTAAGTAAGAACAAAAGGGGTCACAGGGTGTTGCCTAGGTGGAGTGTGGGATAGGGAGAAGGGGCAGAGCTCAAGGGTGGGAAAGGACAAATTACAATTTAACAGACTGGTTTTACAAGTTGGTTTGACCTAGACCCCAGGTACCTCATCAGTGCCACTCCCCTGTACTTCTTGAGAGTCAGCAATGGCTGAAATTTCATCCCAGTCAGAAGGAAGAACAATATAAAGCCCAGGGGGCTAGGATTTACGCTGGAGATTGTATGGACATCTGTCTCAGGTCAAATGCTGGCTATCCCTCTTACCAGCTGGGTAACTTTCAACTAAGAGGCAATGTAGGACAGAGAACTGAGGACTGATTCTCTTTTGCTTTCCTTTGTACTCCTGGCACTTAGCACAACACCAGGCACAGGGTGTGCAATTCATAAGTGTTTTATGACTAACTGTCAGGGAGATCTGAGTTCAGGTCTTGCCTTTGACATATATGGGGTGTATGTCCCCAGGCAATTCTCTAAAACTATAATTTATGGAATGCTTATAGATCTGAATAGTTTCCTTGATGGGAACCCACAGAAATGAAATCCCACTTAAAACCATGGCTCACGAGTCCCCAGCAGTGCTTTTGTCTTTAACAATGAATCATTTGACACAATTAACTCAAAGCAAAGGCATTTGCTGAGAATTGTATTGTAAGAATCACAGCTATAAGATATTTTCCCCATAAACCAGAAGCAGTCTCTTCCACAAAACCTCACATCACTGCTAAGAGTGAGCACAGAATTAGAGAACATACAGAGTCAGAGACTCGTACTTCCATTGACTCAGGGCCTAATGATCTTTCTCTTCTCTTCTTGTCTTCACAATGGACTCCATATTGCTGCTGGGCACATGTCATCTCCTTTCAGACCCTGCTCTCAGATGGAGAGGAGGACTCTTAAGAGAGAAGATACTGTTGGAGATCTACAGCTGCAAGCAAAACCAACTTCTTAATCCTGAAAAGGGGGGGAGGGAAAAGAGAACTAAAATCTAAGGGGAGTCTTAGATTTCCTCTTAGAACACTGGGGAATAGCTGATCAAACTTTGAACAAAATATTTCAGAGAATGCTGCAGAATGTGATCTGCCACAGAGTAAAGTGAGCAGAATGAGGAGAACCATTCATATGAAGACACCATCAGTGTAACAAAGCAAAGACTAAAAAGGCGTGAAAACCTTAAGAACTCTTGATCAATAAAATTAAGAATCATGTCTCTAGAGGACCTAGGATAAAGCATGTTACCCAGCTCTCATTCCTTACTCTCCTCACAAATTGCTGGAAGAGAGAACAATAAACACACACAGTTGGGGGTAGAAATCTATCTTACCACACAGGAAATAGGAAAGGAAGGGGAGAAGGTGGGGGAGAGCAGGAGCTGAGGGAAGGGAGGGAAGTTTAGGGGAGGTAAAAGTCAGAAGTAAAACGCTTTTGAGAATGGACAGGAAAAAAGGAGAGAGGGTAGGAAAAACGGGAAAAATAGGATGGAGGGAAATCATAGTTGGTAATCATAATGTGAAAAAAAAAGTTTCTGTACTATAGACTGCATTCCTCAAACATAGAAAACTGAGTCAAATTTACAGAAATGAGAGCATTTCTCAATTAACAATAACAAGTCAGACAATATGAACAGTTTTCAGACAGTAATCAAAGCTACCTATAGAAATATAAAAAATGTCTAAATCACTATTGATGAGAGAAGCATAAATTAAAACAACTCTGAGCTACTACCTCACACCTGTCACATTGGCTGATATGACAGAAAGGGAAAATGACAGGATGTGGGAAAATTAAAACGCTAATGTATTGTTGGTATCGATGTAAACTGATTCAACCATTCTGCACAGCAATTTGGAATATGGCAAAAGCTATAAAAACATGAAAACCCTTTGACAAAGCAATACACCTACTAAGTCTGTATCCCAAAGAGATGAAAAAGCAGAACGGAAAAGTACCTTTGTACAAAAAATATTTATACCAGGTCTTTTAGTGGTGTCAAAGAATTAGAAATTCATGAATGCCCCTCAATTGGGCAAAGGTTGAAGAAGTTGTTGTATATGATTTTCAAAAAATACTGTAATGTTAGGGTAGCTAGGTGGCATGGTGAATACAGTACCATCCCTGGAGTCAGGAGGACCTGAGTTCAAATCTATATTCAGACACTTGACACACTTACTAGCTGTGTGACCTTGGGCAAGTCACTTAATCCCAATTACCCAGTCCTTCCAGCTCCTAAAAGCAAAAAAAAAAAATTTTTTTTTAAATACTATTATGCTTTGAAAAATGATGAACAGGATGACCTCAGACAACTGGAAAGACTTACTTGAACGAATGCAAAGGGAAACAAGAAGAACCAGGAACCCTGCATAAAGAAGCAACATCATTGTATGATGATTTACTATAAATGACTTAAATCTTCTCAGCAACACAATGATCCAAGACAATTCTGTAGAACTTATTATGAAAGGTGCTATGCATCTCCAGAGAAAGAACTGATAGAACTTGAATTAAGACCAAAGATAATTTTTCATGGGTTTTTTTGTCTGTTTTCTTTCACAGAATGACTTAAAAGGAAATGTGTTTTGGATGATTACACTATGTCAAATTTAACCTATGTCAAATTGTTTGCCTTCTCAAGGAGAAGGGAGGGAAAGAATTTAGAACTCAAATTTTAAAAAAAAGTTAAAAAATTGGTTTTACATTTAATTGGACAAAAGAAAAATTTAAATAAATTTTTTAAAATGAACTGCTTTAAATATTTTTGTACATGTAGTTCTTTTTCCCTTTGTTATTTATTTCTCTTTGGGACACAGAACTAGGAGTGGTATTGCTTTCCTTCTTCTTCATTTTCTTTCCTTCTTTGTTCCTCTCATCATTCCTTCCTTCTTTTCTTTCTTTCTTTTAGTCATTATTTCCTTCCTTCCTTCCTAACCCCTCCTCCTCCTCATTCTCTTCCTCCTCCTCCTCCTTTTCCTCTTCTTCCTCTTCTTCCTCCTCTCTCTCTCTCTGTCTCTCTCTCTGTCTGTCTGTCTCTCTTTCTGTCTCTCTCTCTCTCTTTCTGTCTGTTTTTCTCTCTCTCCCTCCCTCACTCTGACCACATAAGGGATCACACTTGAAAAGTCTTAATATATCATGGGGTTTACCCACCAGATTTTTTTTTAAGGGTCATACTTAAACCTAAATCACTCTGGCTCTATTGATTGGCCAATAATAAGTCCCACATCACACCCCACTTGATCAATGTTTGGGCCTTCATTGGACCAGAGTGAAGGTAAATATAAATTGCTTCTGCTTTGCCCACAAACTTTGAAAGTCTTCCCCTCTCAGATTGATTTTTTTTTTTTTAATCAGGTCGACCAGGTCATTCGCTGCCTTATTCTGGCCTGGCCTTAATCACTGAATGGGTGTTGCCTCAGTAAAAGCAAGAGAAGTTAAAGACCTAAGCTTAAAAAGTCCCAGGTCTCCCTCTGCTTCCAGAGCCATCTCCAGTGATTCTGATCTATATCTTGCCACTTGACTCAGAGGGCCCCTGAAGAGAAAGTGAGGCTGGGGACTTTGAGCAGCCCTGCCTCACTTAAATGCATCGCACTTGCATACCATGGCATCACCTCCTTGATGTCACTGTCCTCTGAGAATGAAGAACAAACAATAAATAGACAGAATTCCAAATTGGTCTCCAGACTAGAATATCATTTAGGGCCTAGAGATGGTTCAGGAGAGTTGAGAGTCAAATCAGAAGCTCAGACTATAAAAAAATATCTGTCTCTTTTTTCTTTTTCAATTTATTATAAACATCACAAACATTAGCAAATATAAACATTTCATATAGAAGTAAAAACAACAGACATTTGATTGTGTGTGAAACCATGACACCATATTTGGCATCTTTATTCTTTGTGAGCTCTATGTAATAGGAGTGAACTCCTGAACCCTGTTAATACTGCCAAAGTCCAAGGTCAGGATGAACAGCTTCTTCTCTCTCTGAGAAGAGTACCTAAGCCAACCATGGGGATAAGTCAGAGTGTCTCCCATCTTTCCTTTCTCCCACTTTTGTCCTGTCAATCAATTACAATGCAGATGGTTCAGTGTAAACAGTACAGTGTAGATGGTACAATGTAGGCAGGACTATGGACAGAATGCCAGGTCTGAAGTCAGGAAGACCTGCCTTCAAATTCAGCCTCACTTACTAGCTATATGACCTTGGAAAAGTCACTCAATCTATGTTTGCCTCAATGTTCTTAACTGTAAAAAATAAAAAGAGGATAATAAAAGCACCTATATCACAGAGTTGGTCTAAGGATCAAATGGGATTGTATTTAAAAATTGCACATAGTAGGTGTTATATCAGTGCAAACTGTTATGATTACAATGAGCAGAGATCCCTGGGTGTTTGAGAATGAAAGTAATTGATCACACTTTCCTTCCCCATCTAATCACCATCCAAGAAACCCTGAGATAGGAGGAAAAGCAGACTGACCAGTACGCATCTGAGAGGGAAACCTTTCTGGACAAAAAGGGAAGGAGAAGCCATCTTGGACAGAAGCCCCCTTCCCCAGTCTGTCTTCAATTAGAGGATACAATCTTGAAGATTAATGGCATTCCTACCTCCATTTTTCTGCTGCAGTTTGACTTGGCACAGAGAGAGTCTCTTGCATTAAATTCAGAATTACTTATCCACAAATGACACATTAGTCACCATGTTGAAAGCAAAAAGGATAGGTGAACTGAAGTAATTCTTTTCAGTGTAAGGATAAACCCTACAACAAGAAGAGCTCTAATTAACCTGCCTAATTAATAGTTTTGTTGTAAGGGTAATATAGGTAGGTATAAGGTTCTTAGTAATCTATTAAGTGACCTTTACAAATACAAGGCTTTACTTTTCCCTTACAACCTAGGACACAAGAAGCTGTTCCTCCTTAAATACTGATCAATTGACCTGCACAGGTTTAGTGACTTCCTGATGCCCATTAGACTGTAAGCTTCTTATTAGGGGAGGACTGACACCTCTGGTGGGAGGGCTTGCCCAGCCCTTTTCAGGGCTTCTCATTCACCTTTAGTGTCCACCTTTAAGCCAGCTCTCAACTATGACTCCAAGAAACTATGGCATAGGCAGTGGTCCCACCCTAGCATAAGCATCTGGGCAGATGGGTTAAATGAGGATAGGCCTCAAATCTTTCGGTCAGTTAGGGGGCTGTCTACCCCAAGCCTGTGAAGATTTTCCCAGGCAGAATGGGTGGATGAGAACAATTTGTTCCAACAGTCATAAAAATGGCTCCAGTGGGTGCTGTGGTGTGCTAAGAGTTTGGTCAGACATGGAAGACACCAAGATCATCTACTGCATCCTGGGCCATAGCCAGGTCTCCTGACATTTGTCTTACCACTGGGCTTGGATGACTCTGGAAGAGAGAGTGAGACGGATGACTTTGAACCACTCTGCCTCACTTAAATCCAATGCACACATGAGTGAAGAGGTTACCCTATTACCAGTGGTCTTCCTTAAAAAGGAAGGATGAACCACACCAAGCTTCTTAAGACCATGGACTATGTCCTATACTTTTCTCTCCCCACTCCACCCACCCAAATCGTTTAACATAGGCATAGGCACATAGTAAATTTTCAATTAGTATTTGCTGCTTGATCAAAACAGCATGAAAAGATTTTTCTAGACTTATCAATATGACATTTTCTGAGCATCCTTTATATAGGCTCAATGAAAATAAGACATTCTCACAAAAGTCGTTGAGTCTTTTGCTTTATGTGGATTAAACCAATATCAATTTTTAAGTCAAATAAGATTCAAAGGATTTTGTTTAATATCATTTTTACACAGATAAGAGGAAAAAAGACTTTCTGTGACCCCCCTCTTTCTCTTATCCATTAAAGGCAGTTATTCCCTAAGATTATACCTTTGGCCCTCCTCTCTTCTCCCTAGATTTTCTCCCTTGCCAAAGTTACCCAAATCAACTATTTCAAATTTCACTTGTATATAGATGATTCACAATGACCCATTGAGGAAACATGCTACGCACCTCCTGCAAAAGAGGTTAGGCACTCAAAATACAAAAGGAAACAAATATTTTTTTGATATGGCAAATGTTGAAATTTCTTTTGAATGCCTATTCATGTTCTTAATGAATTTTTTTCCTTATGTTCGCAATTGGGGAGGTGAAGAAATCTGAGAAAGTAGATTTTGGGTGATTAAAACAAATAACTTTTTAAATTTAAAAAATACAACCTGATGAGTCATAAATCTGTACTTCTAACCTCCAATTCTAACATCTAATCTAGCATTCGCAGGAGCTGACTGGACATTACCTTTTGGTAGATGCTCTGTAAGTTCAAGCTCGATATTTCCAAAATTGTACTACTCTTTCCTCCAAAACCTATTTCTTTCCCTTTTCTTCTGATTTCTGTAAATGGGACAATGGCTCCTTAAGTGACATACCCAGAGTCACAAAACAAGAATGTGTCAGAAGCTGGACTTGAACCATTTTTGCCCTGACTCATCACCCCTCTATCCTTGCTGTTAGATAGATAATGTAAGTTGTATCCTGCCCATTATACAGATGAACACACTAAGCCTCACATGGATTAGATGAGGTGCCTCAAGTCACATGTTGCTAGATGCATAAGTGATTTTAAGACTCCAGCCTCCAAGTCCAGGGTTTTTCCCACCATCTCATATTTTCTTTTGTCATTTTGTGATCTTCTACAGACTCACCAAGCCTAAGTGCCAGAAGATTCATTTAAACCTGGAAGTACCTAACACTACTTTGGGAGCCTATGTCCCAAAGAAAGAGGAAAAGGATCTATATGGGCAAAAATTTTTTATGGTAATGCTTGTTTATGGTTACCAAAAATTGGAAAATTATGTGACTACTGGAGAATGACTAAATGAATTGTGACATATGAATGAAGTGGAATATTATTCTGATGCAAGGAATGATGGAACTGAAGATTTCAGAGGAAACTGGAGAGATTTTTAAGAACTGATGCAGAGAGAAGTGAGTATAACCAAGAGAATATTATCCCGTAATAACAAGATTACAGAAAAAAAGACTGGGACAGACTTCAGAATTCTCATCAACAAAATATAATGATGAGTCTTGAGTACAAAAGAATCAAGAGGAAACATGCCACTCACCTTCTGATAGAGAGAAGAGGAGCTCAAGATGCAGAAAGAAAAATACATTTAAAGACAGAATCAGTGTAGCAATTTGCTTTGAAAGGCAATGTAGTTGTATTTTGAGAGATTCCATTTTGTTTTCAAAATTTTCTGAATGGGGAAAGGAGTAGCAGGAATGAATGTGTAACTTTTCACAACATACCATGAAACCGCAAGAAAGGGATTCACCCAAGTGCTCCCTCCTGCTTTTAGGATTAAAACGTCTCTAATTTTTAACGCTCTTCACTATCAGTCCCCAGCCTACCTTACCATGTATATTGCATATACTGTTTCAAAGACTTGACATTCCAATCAACGTGGCCCATCACTGTTCCCTTCATTTGCTGTCCCATTCCTTATCTTTGTGCCTATGCAATGGTTGTACCCTCTTCCTATTCCCCCTCAGAGAATCTCTCTATTTCTTCAAGAACACCTTCTACATGAAGTCTTTCCAGATCCCTGCAACTTCTATTGCCCTCCACACAAGCTACCTTGTGTTTAACTACTTTGGTTTATTTGAATTTATCCTCTTTCAATTTATTTTAAACATGCTAATATGTGCACTTATCTCCACTATAAGAATGTAAATTTTTTAAGAAGGAGCTAATCCATCTTTTTCTATGTATGCTCCCTCCCTAGCACAATATCTGACATGTAGTAGGTGCTTAATATATGTATTTTGACTGTTCAAATTATTGAAAGATAGATTCAAAGTCTATCAAGCTACTGCTATTTGCCAGGCGTTTCGCTGGGTGTTAGAGGAGAAATTCAAAATCTGGGCCACAGTCCCTGCCCTCAAGGGATTTCCACATACCTTCACATATGTTGAAAGATCAGCTTTGCTTGGTAAGCAAATTGAAATACTAGGCACTAATAATCATGAAAAAGCCTGTAGGATAAACGCATTTCCGCCATAGATTCATAGTCTATCAGCATGTTAGAGGAAGACTCATGGCCAAAATCTCCACCTATTTCTGAGAAAGGGAGTGTGAATTAGTCATTACTAAGCATGAGCAAGTATAATTAAAAAAAAAAGGATCTGGAAATTTGAGGCTGTTACCTTTCACCATAAAACACATATTTCTCTTGTTTAATTAGTGCTTTTGAGAAGTCCTCCCTGAACTGAACAATTCACTCTAAAAATAGAGACTTGCTTCTCCTTGCCCACTTTAACAGGAGACTTTGAGGGGAATCTAATTACCTTATTATATGGCAATACTTTACATCTGTGTTCATGAATTAGCACATAGTAACAAGTGAGCAATATGTCATTTACACAATCAAGAAGGTGGTGCTTTATTACTTACTACATACCCTTACACTCATTGGATGTCAGGAGAGCCTGCCTCCCTTTAAAGCTGGAGTTAGGATGACTGACCTTATCAGTTCATAACTTCAGTTCCAGTTGCTCTTTCTGCAAATCAACCACCACCAAAATGAGCCTTGGAGGCTTTGGGGAAACTAAACCTGCAACTCCAGAAATTCAGAAGATAGTAGACAAGGTGAGGTGGTACATTCTATAAAATTAAAGATCTAATTGAAAATAATGGGTTTTTGGCAACCATTCATTCCCCCTCTCTCTGTCTCCCTCTCTCTCTCTGGCTCCCCTTTTCTCTCCAGCTCCCCTTTTTATCTGTCTCTGTCTCTCTATCTATCTCTTTCTCTGTCAATTGTGTTAGTTTTTTCAAAGAACTAGTTTTTAGATTTGTCTGTCATCTCCATGATGTTCTCATTCACTGGTTTATCTGTTGTCGCATTTTCTGTGGTAGCAAAGAACTAGAAAAAAAGTTAAATGATCATTCACTTGGGGCAAGGCTAAAAAATGTGGTACATGAATGAAATAGAATAATCATATGTCATAAGAAATTATGAGTATGAAAAATTTAGAGAAGCATGGGAAGACTTCTGTAAGATGAGGCAAAATAAGCAGAAACTGAAAAAAATATACGCAATGGCTACAATATTGTGAATCTGGTAGAGTGAGAAGAGCACTGAATTAGAAGTCAGAGCAAGTGGGTTCAAATCCCACACTCTGTCTCTTACTATCAGTATGACCTTCAGTAACTGGGTTAATCCCCTTTGGGCCCCAGTTTCCACAAATGTAAAAAGAGGGGATTGGGGTAGGCAGGCAATGATGTCTTTTCCAGGTTTAGATTTATGACTCTATGAACAAAAAAGAAATGAAAAAAAAAACCAACATCTTATAATTTATATATTAACATGTAATATATAAATGATTTTATAATGTAACATAATAAATTGACCAATCCTGGCCCCAGAGAAGACATATGGGAGGTCTTCTTTGTCAAGGTGAGGGACTATATGTCTGACATATTACCTAGACTGTCAAATGTGGTTGGCTGATTTTTGTTGAACTGCTGATTTTTTTCTCTCTCTCTTATTTTTAATTTTATTACAAAACATGGCTCATGAGGAAGGATAGATTTGGAAGTAAAGGTGATGTAAACACAAAAGGCATCAGTTTTGAAAAATAAAAATATGTGTTTTTCTGGGTGCTGAAGGTAACATTCAGAATGGTTGTACTTAGGAAGCAGACATTTTAGAAAATACGGGAAATTCAACTTATGAGTAGTGAGTAAATTTACTTAGTTCTCTGTATCTTAATTTGCTTTAATTCATAGACAAGAAGCTGGCTGACAGAATGAAAATTTGTTCTTTTCAAACATTATCATTTTTTGTCAACTAATTTAAATCAATTACAAGATCTAGGTGTATTTTATGAGGCCAAAAAGAAATCCTTGATTCATGAGACTAAAAATAAAAAATCAAAGGAATAGAAAAAGGAAATGATGGCTTTGTGAAGGCAGAAGTAATAAATACTTTAGAATGGAACGAGTTATTGCTTCCATTCAGACCTGTTTTTAACCATGTAACGTTTCACATTTTAGAGCCAGTATCTAGTGCCAGTTCTGTTGCTTAATCTGAAAAATGGAGAGGTTAGAAAAGGGATGCCTAAGAACCTTCTAGTGTAACATTCTTTGAATCTATGATTATCAACTAAGATTCTGAAGACACTTGTCTCACTTTATTGGGTGGAATCAATCTGTAATTAAATTGTAGGAAAGGCCTGCACAAGATACAGGCTGAGACCACTTTCTGCCAGTCAAAGGATTTTGGGGGAACCACAAAAATGTAGGGTTATTCTGAGCACTCTCCTGTTTGTCATGTTACCTGAGGCAACCAATCATTGTCAGTCTGTCACTAGTAGAACCAATGGGGGGCCAGAAGAAGTTGAATCTCTTAATTTTGGCCCCTACCTACTGCCAAGTTGTGCAGGTCTAGTGTAGGATCATTAACAATTTGATGAATATAATTTGGAAAACATTGGAACAAACTTGATGGTTAAGGCAAAAAAGATATAGAATAAAAATATGTTACAAAAGAGACCATAATGATCTCCAAGTAATAAGTCAACATACAGACACTTTCCAAGCAAGATTCTGGTGATGATAATTCTAATCTTTGTGACCAAAATGATAAGCTTTTTGTATTTCTGTCTTAATTTATGAAATACATCAATGGTTTGAAAAATGTCCAAAAGAGGCTAACAAGCTAAATGAAGGGCTTCAAGTCCATATCACAGGAGGATCCATTGAAGGGTCTGGGGGTGTTTAGGCTGGAGAAGAAAAGACTAAAAGGGAAGGAAATATCCATCTGGAAGTATTTGAAAGTGGCAGCTAAATGACTGGGCCAGGAGTCAGGGAGACTCATCTTTCTGAGTTCAAATCTGGTCTCAGACACTTACTAGCTGTGTGACCCTGGGCAAGTCACTTAATCATCTTTGTCTCAGTTTCCTCATTTGTTAAATGCACTGGAGAAGGAAATAGCAAACCACTCCAGTATCTTTGCCATGGGAAACCCCAAATGGGGTCACAAAGGGTTGGCCAAGGCTGAAAGTACTCACCAACGACAATATTTGAAAGCCTGACATTTGGAAGAACTATTAGACTAGTCCTGCTTGAATCCAAAGGGCAAGGCCAGGAACAATTTCTTTAAGTTGCAAATAGGGTCTATTAACCCTTAGACCTCTTCAGAAGCAGAATGGACAGAGATCAAGTTAGAGATGCTCTCCTTTTGCCTTTCAAGGACAGGTGGGATGATCATGGGCCAGGCATGTTACATTGGGGATTCCTTCCAGGTATGGGTGCACCAGATGGCCACTGAGGTCCAATCCATCTCTAAAATTGCTGCTTCTGCGATTCTCTACAACTTTGTGTGGTCACCACAGGATAACAGAATCATAGAGCTAGCCCAGGGGTTCTCACCCTTTTGTGTGTCATGGGCACAGAAATGGTAATTCTCATGGACCTCTTCTCTGCACGTGCTTTTAAATGCATAACAAAATATCCTACCTCAAAAATTTAATGAAAATAAAGACATAATTTTTCATATCTAAGTTCATGGACCACTGAAATCTATCCACTGGTTGCTTGAGGATCAGAACCCCTAGAACTGGAAGGTCCCTCAGAAGTCATCTATTCCAGCCCCCTCATTTGATAGATGATGATGTAACTGAGGTCGAGAGAGATGACTCACCCCATGACACCCAGGAAGTGAATGTCTGAAGGGGAAGTTGAAGCAGGGTCCCTGACACCAGAAGCAGAGCTCCTTCTACTGTCCCCCTCTACCTGTGGGGGCAGGAACTGTCACACCCTTTGGGGTTGTCTTTTATTCTCAAAGAGAATCCTGACCATAGAGAGGTGATGCCAGGGCATACAAGTGGATTGGATTTAAGTGAGGGAGTGCAGTGCAAAGTCACCAGCCTCACTTTCTCCTCTGCAGCCATCTGGGTCCAGTGGCAAGACATAGATCAGGATGACTGAGATGACCCAGGATGCAGTGGGGGCCCTTGGCCTTTCGAAGCCAAGGTCTTGAACAGGTCTCAGTTTGACTGAGGCAAGACCCATTTAGTCATAGAAGTTAAATAAGTAAGGAGGCAGAGAATACTCATTTACAGATAAAGACAAGGCATTTAGACTTGTGAAAGTTAGTTCCATTCCTATTTCCATGAAGGCCAGGGATACCTATTTCTTCCATACACTTTTAAGACTTCTCAAAGCAGTCAGATGTAAACCATGGAAATCCTGTTCCAATGCTTTATCTTTTTGGAGGGGCAATTGTGGTTAAGTGACTTGCCCAAGGTCACATGGCTAGTTAAGTGTCTAAGGTCAGATATGAATTCAGGTCCTCCTGATTGGAGGGCCGGTGCCCTATTCACTGCACCACCTGGCCACCCCATTCCAGTGCTTTATCGAAGTGGCAGGTGATCTTGTGCTCTTCAAACCTGTGCCAGTGAAGCATAAGCTCTAGCAGTCCCTCCCTAGCCAGGAAGACCTGGTGACAAACTGCATGCCTGATGATGAAGGAGCAGCCTAGATTGCTTATGAAAGGTCCATTATCAGAAAAATGATGAACCAGGTGATGTGTGTGTGTTTTGGCCACAGCCACTCATGAAGACCATCTATGGATTACTTCCACTCTTTGTAGGCAGAGGATATACCCACATTGACAAAATCATGTGTGCTTGCAGCAGTGTTATGTCTTTCTCTTGGTTCTTCTAAGCCCCTGTCTTCCTGCAGGAAGTTACTGTCAGTAATAACTATTTGAAAATCCAAGAGTGTGAGTTTGTATAAGAGATCACAGATTAGGTGAGAAGTTAGAAATTGACAATCTGCCTACTGCCTGAAGAGTTTAGGGTAAATGAGGGCAATCCTGGGAAGCAGAGGGCTCAGGGCCAAAGATGTTACATCTGATAATACATTGTATGCTATGGGAGAAGCTGGAGGAAAATGTTCTCTTGCTGCTTCCCTGAATCTTGCTCTCTAAGAAA
>NW_027186781.1:37131-54087 GCF_028583685.1 Petaurus breviceps papuanus | reverse complement strand
CACACACACACACACACACACACACACACACACACACACACACACCAAATACACACATATATACAAATCACAAAGAGAGATGGGATAGATTCTAATTGAAAGTAATTAAATCAAAGTTCTCACTTTTTGGAAATGCGCTGAATGTTTTTCCCATTTTTCCACTGAAGGATTTCCTTGAAAAGATAATATATTAATAAACAATGGCAATAATTCTAGGATCCTTCTAAAAAAAGGCTATCAAAAGATAACATCTTATATGACTTCTGCTGTCCAGGTATGTCTGTTTTTAAACGAGGTGTTGAACTTGCAAACTTTTCTTTTTGTCTTGGACTTCCCACTTTGGCAATCTGCTGAAGCCTATGAACCCCCTGGTCAGAATAATTTTTTTAATATTGAAGGAAAAGCTGAATTTTAATGAACAGTTTTGCAAAAACAGAGATGAGTTTTTATGAATCTTCTGAAAACTAAACAAAGGACCTTTGGGGGACTCTAGAATCTAAGTTAAGAACCTCTCTTTCAGACCAACTTCCTAAAGTCCCCACTGGGGAATTGTTAATATATGGAGAGCTATTATGTATCTGTACTTTACTAGCCCTCAACACAATTGGTTTATTATATGAAACTAGCCATTGTGTTTCCGTTTCTTCTCTTTTTCAAATCTTCATCCCTCTTTATCTTGCCCATTCCCCTTGCCTTTTTAAAATTCTAAAATGGGGAATGATATGTAAATTTTTGTGAAGATATAAGCATCTAAGGGGGGAAAATAAACAACTGTTTTTCTGTGGGTCAATTTTTCTAAATTAAAAGAATGAAACTCGAAGGCAGAATCATAAATATTACCCAGTGATTTCCATGATGTTTTCATTTTCCTTCTAGATCTGTTTCTTTTTTTTAAAAAATACAATTATCATTTGTATCTGTTGCTTTTACATCACCTACATTCCTAATGTATTCCTCACTCTACCCCCATCAAAATCAACTTATCTCCCTTAATACAAAGGATGACAAAAAATTAGCTCTTGTGTTTTTCAAAACTAACACCATGTCAAAATAAGTTGATATGAGGGGTAGCTAGGTGGTACAATGAATAGAACACCTGCTCTGGAGTCAGGCGCATATGAGTTCAAATCCATCCTCAGACACTTAACACTTACTAGCCTTATGACCTTGGGCACGTCATTTAACCCAATTGCACTTCCAAAAACAAAACAAAGCAAATGAAAAGCAAAATAAGTTGATATGAAGCACACTGTTCTACACCTATAGTTCCTCACCTCTACAAAAAAGGGAGAGAAAGTGCATTTTCTTTATAAATATTCTTTTTTAAATTAAATTTTATGTTTATTTTTAGTTTACATCAGTCATTTCCACAAGATTTTGATTTAAAAATTTTCTATCTCTCTTTCCCCTACCCACCACCCAAATACAGTGATCCCACTGTATACCCCCTCCCCCTGTCTATTCTCTCCTATAACCTCCCCCAGTAGGGCATGATGATCTTTATACCCCAGTGCCTGCATATCTTATTTCCCAGTTGCATGCAAAAGATAATAATAATGTTTTTTTTTAACTTTGAATTTCAGATTCTTTCCCTTCATCCTTCGTCACCCACCCTTACTGGGAAGATAAGCAATTCAATACAGGTTGTACATATGTAGCTATGCAAAACATTTTCATAGTGGACATATTGTGAAAGACTGATTATATTTCCCTCCACACTATTCGGCCCACCACTTCTTCTATTCTAGACTTTGGCCCTATCCCTTTTCAAAAGTGTTTGCTTCTAACTTCCTTCACCCCAACCTGCCCTCCCCTCCATCGAATCCCCTTTCATCCCCTTCCCTCCTACGCTCCTGTAAGGCAAGACACCCTATTTAGAGTGTATGTCATTTCCTCCCCAACCCAAATTTAGAGTAAGGTTGAGCCGTTCCCTTTTGCCTTCCTGTTCTTTCCCTCCATTGTAAGACTTTTCCCTTGCCTCTTCTATATGAGATAACTTATCCCATTCTGTCTCTCCCCATCTCCTCTCATTACATTCCTTTCTCAACTCTCAATTTCACCTTTTAAGTATAATCCCTTCCTATTCAATTAGTCCTGTGCCCTCTATTTATACCTATGCACATATATACACACACGCCCATATATACCCTCCTATAGAGACATATAGATGTATGTGAAGTGACCACCAGAAATCATGCACCAATTCCCCTTAAACCTGCTGGAGGGGACCCCTACTAGGTTCCTTGGAAACCACCTAATAGGCCCTAGTAGTATAGAAATTTTTCACCTGTGTTGCTAGAAACATGCCACAGATTCCCACGGATCATGGCCTGGCTTCAGTAGGAACAATACTAATGGCACTGCAACCCCTAAGAAACATACTTTGTTGCTAGGAACCACATTTTCTATAAAATTATGTCTAACAGAAAGCTCGCTGCTGCCTTTCCCTCTGAGAGGCAGTCACTGGCCAGTTAATAAACACTCCTATCAAATTATAATTGGTTTTGCTGTCTTGCTTTCCCGATTGTCCATTACATATTGGAGGTCCCACCGAGATTGCCTGTGGCATTAACTGACAGCTGGGCCTGGCTCCCTGGAGGGCCGGAAAAGCAATTTGCCCCAGGGGTAAGTGGCCACCAAGATGACATTCCTCGGTCCCAGGCTCGCATTGCTTCTTGAGCAGACCGGAACCTGAGTCCTATCCAAATTCTTCCAATTCGATCCAAGATTGTTCTTAGGTGAGTACTCATGAACTGTAAAAGTACCTAGGGGGTGCTCATGAAGATGACGTTGCGCGGCCCCCAGGTAGAGTAGGAGACTAAGCTGGATGCAGCGTTACAGCCCCTACTGGCCTCCAAGGTCAGGATGCTGATGGAGTGCAGGTTTTTTTTTTTTCTCTCTCTCTTCTGAATTTTGTGTTTGCTGCTAAGTGTTGCTGTATCCTTATCTATTTGTTTGTGGATTGTCGCTAGGTGTTGCTGTCTTAACCTGCTTCTTTCACGATATTTGTGCAATCGTTTGTTTTCTGTGCATTTTTGTGATTCCAGGAACCTGAGTCCTTCTCGGCCCCAAGTCTCAGCCCAGGGATCCATTGCCATAGAGTAAAACCTCAGTCTCCTGCCAGCTCCCCGTCCCCTGACAGAAGCACCCCATCAGGGCTCTTCCCCTTACAACCCGGGATCTGATCAGCCTACCTGGGACAACTGCGAACAGTTGCTCTGCGCTCAATTGCTCCACCTGGGATCCCCAAAGGGAGGGAGTGAACTTTTGAAATCTAAAAATCTCAGTGCAAGGGGCCACCAGAGAGACAAAAATGCCACCAGAGTTCATTTTGTGTGTTGTGTTGTTTTGTATATGTATCCTGTCTGTGGGATTGTGTAAAGAAATTTCTAAATATACCATTCTTTAAGATTAAAAAAAAAACCAAAAAGCAGCCAAAAGAAATGCTATACCTGAGCTAGAAAGATATTAATAATCTCTTAAAGAAAGGCTGCTAGCAGAAAACCACTTCTCCTTCTACTCCTTGAACTCCAGCAAAAGTTCTCGAAGTAGAAAGACAAATGGACAGAGACAGAATTGTAAATTACTCCCCTAAAATCTATCTAACTGAAAAGGGGTCACTTCAATGATCAAAGAGAAGTAAGTTTTCAAGATATACTTTGAAATAGTACTAACACTTAACCCTTTCCTGGGTCACAGAAAGAGAACTGTGCAACATCATTGGGAATATAGATCCAAGTAATTGACTTCATTCTGATTACTATTTGGCACTACAAAAACTGAAGTTTGAGGTCACCAGCTCCATTATTCAATTGTTTTTATTTCAAAGTTCAAAATTAAGACCATGACTGTTACTTGCAAACAGTTGTATTATCTGTGTTGTATGAGAAGCAGTTTCTTTAAGTCTTGGAGTAGATCTGAAATTTTAAAGGAATGAAGACCTAAGAAAAGTTTATTTAAGCACAAGGTCAAAAAGAAAATTCCACTAAGATTCTCTTCCCTGTGGTCCCAGTTCTTCTTAGCTAGGGCTACGGAGCCCTCCCCAGTCATCCAGCTCTAATGGAGCTGAGGAGACAGTAAGAGGTTTGAACAATTAAGATTTTTTTTCTCCCGGTTTTCCTGCCTATAACTGAGCTAGGGCTGCAGTGAAGCCAATTTGAGTTAACTTCCTCCAAGAAGGAAAATGAGGGAAGGTACAGTAGCTACATCGGAGCTAGACCAGCTTGTCATCTGCCTACCTGAAAGGTTAAATCCCTGGAATAGAATATTTTTTTCTGAATGACATGGGAACAGTTAGACAAGGGAAAAGAAGCTTGTGAAACAAAGGTACAAATACAAGTTAATCATTATCCCATACACTAAGCCTGGGATACAGCTGAGCTACTAAAGTGTGTGTTACATCTGAGCTATTCAGTCTAAAAATTATGTTCTTTCCACAACCTAAATAGTTTAGTAAAAGGGTACTTGATCTAACCCCTATCAGCAAGTTTTAGATCCCCGGGTACTCTGAAGTCCACCTCTCTAAGTAAGCAGAGCCTGAAGTTTCTACTTCAAGTTCCCCAAACCCTCTCCTCAATGCTCCAGGCAAATCAACCACCCCATAACCAAGGTCTGCTACAGCTAAGCATTCATAGAGGTTTATTTGATAGAGCATAAACTGATAATGTGCTTTGAGTGTGATGAGTTTGGAAAAATGCAGGGTTTCCCCCTGAAATATAGAGTTCACTCTGTACCATGAATCCCCAACTTCAGTACCATCTAAGAGATCTCTCCCTTGCTGCAAATAATCACTTTGCTTGTTCCAGTGCCAAGGAATTAAAGAAGGTTGCTAAGGACCTAGATTATACTGACCAGAAACCCTGTCGATCCAAAGATCCAAGGACTTTACTGACAATTATACATCTCAAGCAACTGAGGGAATTGAGAGGATTAGATTAGTCTATTCTTAACTTGCCCTTTACTGATTAATCAGTTATTGTTTCCATGTTCCTTTGATTGAATACAGACACTTGAAGGGAATGGAACGCCAAATTTTCTGATTTTAGGCTACTGCATTTGTTCACTTTCTCTTTCCCAACTTGGAAAATCCAAATCTTTCCTCCAATTAGAAATCAGATTGCCTAATGTTGTAGCCTGGTTAAATTTTGTTGTTGTTGTTTTGGAGGGGCAATTGGGGTTAAGTCACTTGCCTGAGGTCACATGGTCAGTTTTTGTGTTAAGTGTCTGAGGCCAGATTTGAATTCAGGTCATCCTGACTCCAGGGCTTGTCCTCTATTCACTGTGCCACCTCGCTGCCCCAGCCTGGTTAATTTTTTCTTTTAATTAATTGGTCTTATTTGATGGTTTTTAATGCATCAAAGTGTGTCTCCCCCTGTATCTGGGGAGCAAAACTGAGGAAGGCCTGGAAAAGATTTGTTATGTAATTGGTGTGCATTGCTTAATAATGCGATATGCTTGGAAGCTTAAAAAAAAAAACTTGTCAGTAAGAAACAGTGTGTTCTGAACCCTGCACTAGGTTGTGTGACCTAGAATAAATCATTTCACCCTGAGTCTTAATTCATATATAAAGTGGGGAGATGAGAAAAAGAGAGGAGAAAATGAGGTCAGAAGTCAACTAGCCTCTTCACTTGGTAAAATCATTCATTCTTAATATGCAATTTGAAAAGGCAGTTAATGTAATGTCATCTTGTAGTTTATATTATTGTATTTCTACACTGTATATTGTAAAACCTGAGTGAGAAGAAAATTGTGTAAGACCAGTAGTGTTACTTTTAATATGTATATCTGCTATTCAGAAAAACTTGTAAAACTGTTAACTGAGCTATTTTGGGCTAAGGTTTTAATGTTAAAACCTAAAATTGCTTATTGTATGAAAATTTGTTTGACTAGTTCTGCCCATTCAGAGCAGTCTCTCCTGCTTACAATTCATAGAAATTTTTCTTATGTTGTAAAACTGTTAAATTCTCTAGAAATTATTTCCAGGAAAGGTCATTCAGCCTGAGAAAGGATGTTTTAAATGAACCTAACTTGCTAAGAAGTGGCAAAGATCAAAAAGGATTTTTATAAATTGGCTTTTATATTTTAGAAGGAAAAGGAATTCCTTACATTATAAGATCTGATACTTTTTTATTGTTTATCACAGAACCATGAGAATAGAATTATAACTGGCTCTAAGCTGTGATTGGTGAGGCTTGTTGTTTAAGGTAAAAAGGACTTGGGACCATAACTAAATTTTATTTTGAGTCTGAATGTGGGTATAGTTGTCTGCATTAAATCAGCATCTGAGAGGAAATGCCACTAGCTACTCAGAGGAGTATTATCCTGTGCTGTCAACATGTGGAAGTCTACATTTGGGACAATCTTAGCCTCTGTCTGGGATGGGATCCCTCCTGGCTCAGTTTACCCATGAGGTTCCTTTGAAAAGGAATGTTTCCCACCTATTCCTGAGTCTAGCTATGAGGTGGAACATTTGCTGCATGACATGGAATATTTGTAACTGTACCTGAATTTACACAGAGCCAAGGACGTTTTCTCCTGGCATATTTGGAATGTCACATGTCCCTGCCTTTTTCCTTCTGTAACAGGTTTCTATGCTCAGAACAAGTAATCAGTAAAAGATGTGAGCTTTTTTTTACGTTAGCTTATTGGAAAATCTAATATTATTTTTCATCTAGAATTAGAATATGTATAGAAAGTTTATGCAAACTGCTTAAAATCATTTAAAAGTTTTCAATTAACTTCCTTCACAAAGGTTTAGTGATCATTGAAACTGTTCTGAAGAAGGAAAATACCTTTAGAAGGAATTTTTAAAATCTCTAGTGTGATTCTAAGAGACCCACTAAAACCTCCATTTGCAAGACATATTTCTTGCTAAATTGATGTAACAAATTGTAAAGCAGAAAAGAACTTGTTGTTTTAATCTGAATTTGTAGTTATTTATCATCTAAGCAAGTGTTAATATTTGTAACTGAATACATATGTGTAAAATTCACTTCTCTTTTTGAAATTCTGTTCAGCACCCCACCTCCTATTGTATTTTGGGTGTTGAATGCTGTTATGTATGACTGTTAATGATTTACTTCTCAAGTCCCTCCAGGCTCCTTGAGACGTCCAAAATGTGGTTCGGGCAGTGTAGCAGGCCACTCCTCATTTGCCACCCTAAGGACCTGCACACTCAGTGAATATCGGAGATTGAGTGCCCACCCGCAAACTATGCCGAGACTCCTCACTTGAGCTCTGTTGGACTGGCCCATACCAGGTTATACTGACTACCCCTGCTGCTGTTAAAGTGACCAGAAGGAAAGCCTGGATTCACTGCTCCCACGTCAAAGTGACGACTCCTCCCAGCTCTCCAGACCTGTGAGTGGCAGAATCCACCGGTGACTTACAACTGGAAACCAAGAGACTGTTGTGATGTTCCTGCTTCTAGCACTCTTGCCTTTAGTTGGTTCCAACCCCTACACTCCCACTTTGTGTTCTTGGGCTCTTACTAGGCCAACTGATGGGACTCTAATTTCAAAAATGTGACTCATGCCCAGCCCACCCTTTTCTTTGATCTCTGTACCCTGCTTAGCCCCAGATTTATGTTGTTTCCCTACACAGGCATGTATTTTGTGGGGACAGATGGTGCTGCTTGTGTAGCAGAAAAGCAGCCTTTGTCAACCCAGTCATATGTCTGCCCTGAGGATGGGTCTCCCGAATGTGGGGGACTGGGAAATATCACTCTGTCAATTGGGATTGTGTAACCATTGCTGAGTGGGTCTCCAGTGGCAACTGTGACCACCACATTTCATTTCATTGTAATACCCCTAAATCATGTAACCTGGTTGTCATCAGGGTTTTTAATTGGACTAAACAAACTTGGAAAACGGGGAGTACCTGGGGAATTAGATTTTATGTTACAGGAAGGGACTCCAGAGCCTTGATTACTATTCAATGCATTCCAGTACCAAAGGATCTCATTCCTATTGGTCCCAACCTGGTTCTTAACCCACCTACAGAAGTTGATCAAACTCCGCATGGGCCCCTTAACCCACACTCTACCATAACCCCTGCAGGTTCAGGCAAACCCCAGGCTACATGCCCACTCTTATACTTTTCGTGTTTTTGATACTGTTTTCTCTTTCCTAAATTCCTCAGATCCCAGCCTAACTTCTGACTGCTGCTTTTGCTTGAACCCTGCCCTTCCTTATTTTGTTGGGCTAAGTTTAAATTCGTCAAAGGGTTTAACTGATCATGAAATTCAGTATTGGAGGCCCACACTCACCAGCACTGATCTCCTTACCCGCTGTAACCTTGGCTCCCCCAAGCTTACATTAGGAGATGTGCAGGGACAAGCCTGGTGTATTAAATCTAGGGGCTACGCCCTCCAGCAGTCACCTTATAAAAACCTTTGTGCTTTGGTGGTCGAGGTTTTTCCCAAACAGGAATTTTCACCAAATGTTTTCTTAGCCCCTAAAAATGCTTGGTTTGCCTGTACCTTACAAACTGCTTGTGTACAGGAAAGCCTCCTTGCTGGTAACTCCCCCGGATTCTGCATTTTAGTTCATGTCCTTCGACAGATATACATTTATTCAGGAGAAGGGGCTCGTGAACATTTTGGGCTATAAGCCCACTATAAAAGAACAGTCCCCATTTTAGTCCTTATCTTAGCTGGTCTAGGCATAGCAGGTTCAGCAGCAGTGGGAACCACGGCCCTAGTTCAAGAAAATAGTCATTTTGAAGCCCTCACCTCCCAAGTCTACACAGATATCTGAGACTTGGAGAGCCAAATCTCCTACTTAGAGACCACCCTAGATTCCCTGGCCGAAGTGGTTCTCCAAAACCTCTGAGGTTTAGACCTCCTGTTTCTCAAGCAAAGTGGCCTATGTATGGCCCTTGGAGAAACCTGCTGTTTTTATGTCAACCACTCCTGGGTGCTTCGGGAATCTCTGGCTACTGTAACGTCAATGTTTGGCTGACAGAGAGCCTCATCATCAGCAATCTATGTCTTGGTACCAATCTCTCTTTTTTTTAACTGGTCCCCCTGGCTCACATCACTTGTAACTTCCCTTGTAGGACTATTTGCTTTGTTGTCATTGGGGTTGCTATTGACCCCCTGCCTTATTAACTGCCTAACTACCTATGTTAGACAAAGGATTCAAGCTGTTAAACTGTTTGCCCACCGAACTGCCTATGTCCCCTATGTTCCCCTGGACTCAGATGAGTCTGAGATAAAACAAGTAAAAAGGGGGGAGTGAAGTGCCCACCAGAAATCATACACTAGAGCCCCCTTAAACCTTCTAGATGGGACCTGTAATGAGTTCCTTGCAAACCATCTAATAGGCTCCAATAATAAAGAAATGTTTCACCTGTGTTGCTAAAACATGCCACAGATTCCCACGGATTCAGTTCTGTTTATGTTTGTATCCAAGGCTTTGCTAAGGAACTATGGCTTCGGTTCGCTTCAGTAGAAATAATACCAAGGCTTTGTTTCAGGAATTTCAAGAATTTGTTTCAGGAATAATACTGAGAATGTTTTGCTTCAACAAGAATAATACTGATGAAATTTTGCCTCAATGGAAACAATGCTAACCCCTTAGAAACATATTCTGTTGCTAGCAATCACATTGTCTATAAAATTATGTCTAGGGTCTCTCTGTCGGATCCGCCATCACCGGGTGGACCCAGTGCCACCATGCAGATTTTCGTGAAGACTTTGACGGGGAAGACCATCACCCTTGAGGATGAACCATCTGATACTATTGAAAATGTCCAGGCCAAGATACAACATAAGAAAGGTAATCCACCTGATCAACAAAGATTGATTTTTGTGGGCAAGCAATTGGAAGATGGACATAGTTTGTCTGACTACAACATTCAGAAGGAATCTACCCTTCATCTTGTTCTGAGGCTTCCTGGTGGTGCCCAGAAGAGAAAGAAGTCTTACACCACTCCCAAAAAGAACAAGCATAAGAGAAAGAAGGTTAACCTTGCTGTACTGAAGTACTATAAGGTTGATGAGAATGGCAAGATTAGCCGCCTTCGACTAGAGTGCCCTTCTGATGAATGTGGTGATGGAGTCTATATGGCTAGCCATTTTGACAGACATTATTGAGGCAAGTGTTGTCTAACTTACTGCTTCAACAAGCCAGAAGACAAGTAAATGTATATGTGTTAATAAAAAAAAGTCAAATATTAAAAAAAAAATTATGTCTAACAGAAAGCTCGATGCTGTCTTTCGGTCTGAGAGTCAGTCCAGGCCGGTTAATAAACACTCCTATAAAATTATAATGGGCCTAGCTGTCCTGTTATATCTCTATGTCCATTACAAAAGAAGTTGAGGTTTGGACTGCTGCAATATTTTCTCTGGATTCATTCCTGGGTGAGAAAAGAAAATGAGCGATAAAAGAAAACAACAAAAAAAAGATTTCCTACTGTCATGCAGAATGATACTTAAACATAAGCATTACACAAAAATTTAATACTGAAAATGAAATTCCACAAACTTTTCCTAGGATAAAGTTGAGGTGAGAACACATGTTTCTCAGTGCATGTTAAGGAGCTGGAAGGTGTGGAAAAAGGATAGCACTTCCAGTATTATATATTGTCTATATGCGCATATGTTTGTATCTTGATATGTGTATGTACATCTTTCAATATACAAAACTTGTAGTATTCTCATACTCCTATTTTTATCTAAAGGTTGATAGAACTCAAGAACTCAAGCACTCATGGGAACATCATCTCCTCACAGATCTGAGAAACATGCATTTCTGGATTCCATAACTAGGATGGCTTATTTTCTAGCCCAACAAATCCATATGATAGCTTAGTGACTGCAAAGCCAATGGATACCAAAAGAAATACTAAAAATTACATTGATATGCCATAAATAAATATGAAAATACCTTTTTGCAACTGATATACTGATCTTGTTTTTTTTCCTTTTTTCTCTCTTTTGGATGCCCCCTGGAAACATTTCAAATTCAAAATGAGTTAATAGGATTTATTTTGGTGCACATTTTCAGGTCTATGGGAAATATAATCAAAATATATGTAGATATTAGACCTAAGAGCCAGGCTACACTTAAGAAGAGTAAGAAGGAGAAGGAAGCCCACAGGTTAAGAAGCTTTGTGTGTTGTGGGGTCAGGGGATGGGAATGAGGTGATGGGAGTTGGGGTAGAAAAAGGGAGGGATGGGGAGAGAGACAGACAGACAGATGTATGGAAGGAGACAGAAGGAGGGAGGAAAGCTGAAAGAGAGAGGGAGATAGAGAGAACATTAATACCTAACAGACATTCCATGACTAAGTGGGCTCTAAGACAAAGAGCATAAAATTGTTAAGGCTGTGCCAATGCCAAAAGAGTCAAAACCAAGAAGGGACAAAATGGTTTTACTTAGTATGAATTTTGTTATTAATATAAAGAACTTACTGAAAGAATGAAAATATATTCCTCCTCCGTTTACCATTTTTCTCTTCTGTAGAATTATTTCTTTCTGCTTCCTTTATTGGCTCTAGGAGTAAGAATAATATCATGAGTGAAATACTAAAAATGTCCTAAGGGTATTTGCAAGAGACACCTCACTTGGAGCTCTTTTCTGTCATGGAAACTCAGGTAGAGAAGTCATAACCCTGTAGCGGGAGTCAGGAGAACTGAAGCCTGAGGTGGGTTACTGGCTAGCTGAATATCCTCTGGTATGTATTTTCATTCCCCCTACACAGTAAGAGGGGAGGGGAACTTAACTGTACAGCCTACAACAATCCTACTAATACTACCCATCTATGGTCAGTCCTTAAGACAATATTTGTTCTCTGCAGGAGTACTCGAACACTGAAAAAATGGGATTTGATTAATTAAAACACTACACAGTCAGAAAACATTCAAGCAGCCTAATCTCAGTCCAGTAGTGTCATTATAATGATGCAGAGCAAAAGGAAGTTCAGAAATGCTAGCCAAGGAGGTGCTTCATGTGTGCATAGACTGGTCCTTAACCACCGGTGTTTGCTCTTTTAGGCCCTTGCTCTAAAAGCCTAGGCTCAGTTGCCCAACTAATTAATCTCTTGGATAAAACTGAGTGTTCTTCCAAGAATGTTCAGGAATTGACAATACCAAGCAAGAGGGCAGGTTATGTGATGGTACTCAGGATAGAATCATTTTCATAAAACACTTTCTATACAGGTCTATCAAATAATGAAGATAGAAAGCTGTGTCCTATTTAGACACAAATAAATATGTATCCCAAAGTGCAATCATCTAAAATCATTCTAATACAATTCCCTTATTCTTTCTGAGGTACTGGCTTCGAGTGTAGCCAGATTGCCTAATGGATAGAACACTGATTTTGGAGTCAGGAATATCTAAGCTCAAATTCAGCCTCAGACACTTAACTAGCTGTGTGTGAGTCACTTTACTTCTCTTGGATGCTGACATCTATAAAATTGGAATAAGAATAGTAATAATCATACTATGGGTATTTTAAAAACCTAGGGAAGATAACTCAAGTAAACTGTTAGCAAACCTTAAAATTCTACATAAAATATTAGCTATTATTACCATGTGAGATTTTTATACCACTCTTACTCTCTGAAAAGATTACAATTCTGATGAGTAATAGGGGAATTACAGTTAATTTGCAAAGTACAAAAGGGGTTAAAACTAAAACTTTCTATGTTATTTGTTTCTAATTTGGACTATATTTTGCCTTCCTATTCCTCTCACCCCATCACCCCCAATGAATTTAAAACTATTCAGCATACTGAGTAATTCTGCCAGGCGTGCTAAGGACAAAAGATGAATGAAGTCATTGTCATTGCCCTCAAGTAGATTACATTGACTTGTATGATGCTTTAAATAGTACTTTATCTGAGTACCTATACACAAACCTACTTCATTCATCCTGTAGCTGAGCATGAGTTCTCAGAATTTCAGTACATCCTTGGTGCCAAGAGAAAAAGGGTGGTGAAGGTGACAGCCCCACTATAGTTTTGGGTTTTTGGGGAGGGGAGGGTGGGGGGAATGGGGTTCAATTACCATTAGAAAAGGATAGAAGGAACAGTATCATAGTAACTCTACTATCATCTGTAGAGAATGGCTCCCCTGGTATAGGACTAGAATGGCCTTTGCAAGATCAAAGGCAGGGTTTGAACTTGCTGATATTCCTGAGTCAGAGATCAACTATGATTATTTGCTTACAAAGGGAGTTCTTTGAAATAGGTCATTTAAAAAAACATTCTTTAGATTAGGCTGCAGTTGGTAAAAATCTTTTTCACTAAAATAGAATTGAAGGTGGAGACAAAATGGTGGAGTAAAGGCAACGACTCACCTGAACTCTCCCTCAAACCTGTCCAAATATCTGGAAAAAAAAGACTCTATACAAATTCCATATTAATAGATCCCAGAAAATGACAGAGTGAAAGCAATTTCAATCCCAAGACAACTTGGAAAGCCTGTTGCACATGGGTGAGAGCACAGTCCAGCACGGGGGTCAGGCAGTCCTAGAAAGCCAGGAGCAGGTCTTCAAAGTGACTGACTCTGCAGCAACATTGTTTGCTTGTGGAACCTTCACCCCACACATGTTAAGGGGGTTTGACCACTGATCAGAAGATGACGGGGGTTCCTTTGCTAGCACCAAGGGAGGCCTCTGTTGCTTTGCCCACACTCAGCTCCAGCTCACAGTCCTAGGTGTCAGGCCCAGGATGAGGAGGAGCAATCGGATAGCAGAGCTTGTGGCCACAGTGAAGAGGGGACCACACTGACTCTTGTGCAGCAGAAAAGCTAGTGATAGCTGACAGACCAGAGCACAGAACAGAAGAACACTGAACACCTCTCCTTAGTCATACCATCTTGGCAAAGGGAAAATTAGGGAAGAAAAGGAAAAAAAGTTTCCTAGAAGCATCTATGAAAACAGTTGGACAAAATCCCTGAAGCTTTAGGCAGTGCAACCTTCACCCCAGAGGCAGGGCCCTCCTTTAACAAAAGCTTAAACATCAACTAATAGGCTGGGAAATGAGTAAATGATGGGAAAGAAACCCTCTGACTATGGAAAGATACTGTGGTGACAAGGTAGATCAAAACACATACTCAGAAGACAATAAAGTGAAAGGTCCTACATCCAAAGCCTACAAGAAAATATGAATTGGTCTGAGGCCAAGGAAGGGCTTAAACAGCATTTTGAAAATGAAGTAAAAGAGGTAGAAGAAGAACTGGGAAGAGAAATGAGAATGAAGCAAGAAAATCATGAAAAATGAGTCAACAGCTTGTGAGAGAAGACCCAAAAAATACAGAAGAAAATAAGGCTTTAATAAATGAGCTAGTCACTCTGAACAAACTTTGGAGCTACATACAGAACCTGAAAAATGACACAGAGAAGCTTACCTCCCTCAGATGACAGCCCAGCAGGCTTGCAGGTAGTGGTTGGCATAGCATGTTGGGAGTTGAGCCCAGCCCCAAGTGAGCCTGAGGTTTTATCATCAAGGCATCCACAATCAGCCTTTGCCTGGAAGCTCTTCAGATCACCAGCAGTTGTGGTGGTTTCTAGAATTATCAAACCATAGATGCTAAGGCCAAAGTTAGAGGTCAGTGCAGTGTGGACACTGGGACCTGGGAACTGGGGATTGTGATAAGTCTCTGCTCCTGGGGCAGAAGCGGCTGAGGCAATGTGGTCATGTAATCACAGCCACATGGCTGCTTCAGAGCTCCTGGACTTCGGATTTCAGGGGAATCAACCAGCCAGTCTGAGGGCTAATTACTTTTGCTTTAACCTGCTTGGGTCTGGATTGCAGTCTAGGGTGGATCTCCTGGGGTGCATGACCAATTTGCCAGACCATGGGGAGACTTCTGAGAAGGCACCCAACTAATAGCTCCAGCAGCTGAGAAAACCCCAGGAATTAGGGAAAGCTCCCCCCTCTGGTAGTAGGGTTATACTGTGGCAAAAACATCAAAAGTCAAGTAATTGAGTGGCAACATGAACAAGAAAAGGCAGCAAGGCAAGTACAGTAATCTGAATTTGGACTCCTTTTCTGGGGACAGGAGGAAGACAGCAAAGTCAGAACACCTGCAACAGAAGCTTCCAAGAAAAAATAAACTTCTTATAGGACATAGAGAGGCTTAAGAAGGATTTTGAAAACGAAATAAGAAAAATAGAGGAAAAATTGGGAAGAGAAATGAGAATGATGCAAGAAAATTATAAAATGAGAGTCAACAATCTGCCTGAAGAAAATTTACACCTTAAAAAACAGACTAACTCAAATGGCAAAAGAGGCTCCATATGCCAATGAGGAGAAGAATGCCTTAAAATGCCAAATTTGCCAGATGGAAAAAGAATCTCAAAAGTTCACTGAAGAGAATCATTCCTTCAAAATTAGATTAGAAGCTAGTGATCTTAGGAGAAATAGAGATACACTTAAACAGATGCAAACAAATGAAAAAATAGAAGATAAAGTGAAATATCTCATTTAAAAAACCACTGACCTCTAAAATACATTCAGGAGAGATAATTAAAAATTATTGGACTACCTGAAAGCCATGATCAAAAAAAGAAGCTAGGAATCATCCTTCAAGATATTCTCAAGAAAATTTCCCTGATGTTTTACACCCAGAGGGCAAAATAGTGGTTGAAAGAATCCTCCCATCGCCTCCTGAAAAAGATCCCCAAAATAAAACTCCTAGAAATATTATAGCCAGGTTCTGCAGTTCCCAGATCAAGGAGAAAAATTAAAAGCAACCCTGGAGAAATAATTTGAATACCATGGAATCACAGGATCTGGTAGCTTCTACACTGAGGGGTCTTAGGCCTTGGAATATGACATTCCAGAGGTTAAAGGAGCTGGGATTAAAACAAAGAATCACCTACCCAGTAAAACTGAGTGTCATGTTTCAGGGAAAATATGGTAATTCAATAGAATAGAGGACTTTCAAACATTCTTGATGAAAACACTAGAGCTGAATAGAAAATTTGACATTCAGATACAAGAAGCAAGAGAAGCATGAGAAGGTAAACGGGGAAAAGAAATCATAACGAACTTGAACTACTTACATTCATACATGGAAAAATGATAATTGTAACTTTTAAAACTTTTTCAGTATGAGAATAGTTGAAAGAAATAGAAATGTGTGCATATATATTTATATGCATACATACATATATGTGTCTATATAGAAGGGAATATGGGCATATAAATACATATGCAGGTATGTGTATATATGTGTACAGGTATACATAGACAGAAGGTACAGGACCAGTTGAATCAGAAGAGATGATACTTAAAGGTGAAATTTGGAGGTTAGTAAGGAAAATAATGAGAGGAGTTGGTGAGACGTAGAATGGGGTAAATTATCTCATATAGAAGAGGCAAAGGAAAGCTGTTATAATGGAGGGGAAGAACAAGAAGGCAAAAGGGAATGGGTCAACCTTATTCTCGGTGAATTTGGCTTAAGAAGGGAATGCCATACTCACCAAATAGTGTATCTCACCCTACAGGAGAGTAAGGGAGAAGGGGATGAGAGGGTCGATGATGGAAGGTAGGGAAGTCTGGGGGGGAGGGAAGTTGGAAGCACCCACTTTTGAAAAAGGACAGGATCAAAGTAGAAAACAGAACAAGTGGGGGGTGGGATGGGATGGAGGGAAATGTAGCCAGTCTTTCACTATATATCCACTATGGAAATGTTTTGCATAGCTACACAGGTACAACGTATACTGAATTGCTTATCTCCCCAGTAAGTGTAGGTGACTAGAGAGGTGAGGAAAGAATCTGGAATTCAAAGGTTTAAAATCAAAAGTATAATATATAAACACACACACACACACACATATATATATATATATATATATATATATATATATATATATACAGATAGATAGATAGATAGATAGATATAGATATAGATATAATCATTATTTTTTTTTCATTTAACTGGGAAATAAGATATAGAGGCACTGGGGCATAGAGATCCAAAATGCCCTACTGGAAAGTC